>NW_028226770.1:0-25977 GCF_052327205.1 Somniosus microcephalus
CGTGCTGTGTCTGCCCTGGGAGTGTTTGATGGGACAGTGTAGAGGGAGCTTTACTCTGTATCTAACCCGTGCTGTACCTACCCTGGGAGTGTTTGATGGGACAGTGTAGAGGGAGTTTTACTCTGTATCTAACCCGTGCTATACCTGCCCTGGGAGTGTTTGATGGGACAGTGCAGAGGGAGCTTTACTCTGTATCTAACCCGTGCTGTACCTGCCCTGGGAGTGTTTGATGGGGCAGTGTAGAGGGAGCTTTACTCTGTAACCCGTGCTGTACCTGCCCTGGGAGTGTTTGATGGGACAGTGTAGAGGGAGCTTTACTCTATATCTAACCCGTGCTGTACCTGCCCTGGGAGTGTTTGATGGGACAGTGTAGAGGGAGCTTTACTCTGTATCTAACCCGTGCTGTGTCTGCCCTGGGAGTGTTTGATGGGACAGTGTAGAGGGAGTTTTACTCTGTATCTAACCCGTGCTATACCTGCCCTGGGAGTGTTTGATGGGACAGTGTAGAGGGAGCTTTACTCTGTATCTAACCCGTGCTATCCCTGCCCTGGAAGTGTTTGATGGGAAAGTGTAGAGAGAGCTTTACTCTGTATCTAACCCGTGCTGTACCTGCCCTGGGAGTGTTTGATGGGACAGTGTAGAGGGACTTTACTCTGTATCTAACCCGTGCTGTACCTGCCCTGGGAGTGTTTGATGGGACAGTGTAGAGGGAGCTTTACTCTGTATCTAACCCGTGCTGTACCTGCCCTGGGAGTGTTTGATGGGACAGTGTAGAGGGAGCTTTACTCTGTATCTAACCCGTGCTGTGTCTGCCCTGGGAGTGTTTGATGGGACAGTGTAGAGGGAGCTTTACTCTGTATCTAACCCGTGCTGTACCTACCCTGGGAGTGTTTGATGGGACAGTGTAGAGGGAGTTTTACTCTGTATCTAACCCGTGCTATACCTGCCCTGGGAGTGTTTGATGGGACAGTGTAGAGGGAGCTTTACTCTGTATCTAACCCGTGCTGTACCTGCCCTGGGAGTGTTTGATGGGGCAGTGTAGAGGGAGCTTTACTCTGTAACCCGTGCTGTACCTGCCCTGGGAGTGTTTGATGGGACAGTGTAGAGGGAGCTTTACTCTGTATCTAACCCGTGCTGTACCTGCCCTGGGAGTGTTTGATGGGGCAGTGTAGAGGGAGCTTTACTCTGTAACCCGTGCTGTACCTGCCCTGGGCGTGTTTGATGGGACAGTGCAGAGGGAGCTTTACTCTGTATCTAACCCGTGCTGTACCTGCCCTGGAAGCGTTTGATGGGCAAGTGTAGAGGGAGCTTTACTCTGTATCTAACCCGTGCTGTACCTGCCCTGGGAGTGTTTGATGGGGACAGTGTAGAGGGACTTTACTCTGTATCTAACCCGTGCTGTACCTGCCCTGGGAGTGTTTGATGGGGCAGTGTAGAGGGAGCTTTACTCTGTAACCCGTGCTGTACCTGTCCTGGGAGTGTTTGATGGGACAGTGTAGAGGGAGCTTTACTCTGTATCTAACCCGTGCTGTACCTGCCCTGGGAGTGTTTGATGGGGCAGTGTAGAGGGAGCTTTACTCTGTAACCCGTGCTGTACCTGCCCTGGGAGTGTTTGATGGGACAGTGTAGAGGGAGCTTTACTCTGTATCTAACCCGTGCTGTACCTGCCCTGGGAGTGTTTGATGGGAAAGTGTAGAGGGAGCTTTACTCTGTATCTAACCCGTGCTGTACCTGCCCTGGGAGTATTTGATGGGACAGTGTAGAGGGAGCTTTACTCTGTATCTAACCCCGTGCTGTACCTGCCCTGGGAGTGTTTAATGGGATAGTGTAGAGGGAGCTTTACTCTGTATCTAACCCCATGCTGTACCTGCCCTGGGAGTGTTTGATGGGACAGTGTAGAGAGAGCTTTACTCTGTATCTAACCCGTGCTGTACCTGCCCTGGGAGTGTTTGATGGGACAGTGTATTGAGAGCTTTACTCTGTATCTAACCCGTGCTGTACCTGCCCTGGGAGTGTTTGATGGGACAGTGTAGAGGGAGCTTTACTCTGTATCTAACCCGTGCTGTACCTGCCCTGGGAGTGTTTAATCGGATAGTGTAGAGGGAGCTTTACTCTGTATCTAACCCGTGCTGTGTCTGCCCTGGGAGTGTTTGATGGGACAGTGTAGAGGGAGCTTTACTCTGTATCTAACCCGTGCTGTACCTACCCTGGGAGTGTTTGATGGGACAGTGTAGAGGGAGTTTTACTCTGTATCTAACCCGTGCTATACCTGCCCTGGAAGTGTTTGATGGGACAGTGTAGAGGGAGCATTACTATGTATCGAACCCATGCTGTACCTGCCCTGGGAGTGTTTGATGGGACAGTGTAGAGGGAGCTTTACTCTGTATCTAACCCGTGCTGTACCTGCCCTGGGAGTGTTTGATGGGGCAGTGTAGAGGGAGCTTTACTCTGTAACCCGTGCTGCACCTGCCCTGGGAGCGTTTGATGGGACAGTGTAGAGGGAGCTTTACTCTGTATCTAACCCGTGCTGTACCTGCCCTGGGAGTGTTTGATGGGAAAGTGTAGAGGGAGCTTTACTCTGTATCTAACCCGTGCTGTGTCTGCCCTGGGAGTGTTTGATGGGACAGTGTAGAGGGAGCTTTACTCTGTATCTAACCCGTGCTGTACCTGCCCTTGGGAGTGTTTGATGGGACAGTGTAGAGGGAGCTTTACTCTGTATCTAACCCGTGCTGTACCTGCCCTGGGAGTGTTTGATGGGACAGTGTAGAGGGAGCTTTACTCTGTATCTAACCCGTGCTGTACCTGCCCTGGGAGTGTTTGATGGGGACAGTGTAGATGGAGCTTTACTCTGTATCTAACCCGTGCTGCAGCCGCCCTGGCAGTGTTTGATGGGAAAGTGTAGAGGGAGCTTTACTCTGTCTCTAACCCGTGCTGTACCTGCCCTGGGAGTGTTTGATGGGACAGTGTAGAGGGAGCTTTACTCTCTATCTAACCCGTGCTGTACCTGCCCTGGGAGTGTTTGATGGGACAGTGTAGAGGGAGCTTTACTCTGTATGTAACCCGTGCTGTACCTGCCCTGGGAGTGTTTGATGGGACAGTGTAGAGGGAGCTTTACTCTGTATCTAACCCGTGCTTTACCTGCCCTGGGAGTGTTTGATGGGGCAGTGTAGAGGGAGCTTTACTCTGTAACCCGTGCTGTACCTGCCCTGGGAGTGTTTGATGGGACAGTGTAGAGGGAGCTTTTCTCTGTATCTAACCCGTGCTGTACCTGCCCTGGGAGTGTTTGATGGGAAAGTGTAGAGGGAGCTTTACTCTGTATCTAACCCGTGCTGTACCTGCCCTGGGAGTATTTGATGGGACAGTGTAGAGGGAGCTTTACTCTGTATCTAACCCGTGCTGTACCTGCCCTGGGAGTGTTTTAATGGGATAGTGTAGAGGGAGCTTTACTCTGTATCTAACCCCATGCTGTACCTGCCCTGGGAGTGTTTGATGGGACAGTGTAGAGAGAGCTTTACTCTGTATCTAACCCGTGCTGTACCTGCCCTGGGAGTGTTTGATGGGACAGTGTATTGAGAGCTTTACTCTGTATCTAACCCGTGCTGTACCTGCCCTGGGAGTGTTTGATGGGACAGTGTAGAGGGAGCTTTACTCTGTATCTAACCCGTGCTGTACCTGCCCTGGGAGTGTTTAATCGGATAGTGTAGAGGGAGCTTTACTCTGTATCTAACCCGTGCTGCGTCTGCCCTGGGAGTGTTTGATGGGTCAGTGTAGAGGGAGCTTTACTCTGTATCTAACCCGTGCTGTACCTACCCTGGGAGTGTTTGATGGGACAGTGTAGAGGGAGTTTTACTCTGTATCTAACCCGTGCTATACCTGCCCTGGAAGTGTTTGATGGGACAGTGTAGAGGGAGCATTACTCTGTATCTAACCCATGCTGTACCTGCCCTGGGAGTGTTTGATGGGAAAGTGTAGAGGGAGCTTTACTCTGTATCTAACCCGTGCTGTACCTGCCCTGGGAGTGTTTGATGGGGCAGTGTAGAGGGAGCTTTACTCTGTAACCCGTGCTGTACCTGCCCTGGGAGTGTTTGATGGGGCAGTGTAGAGGGAGCTTTACTCTGTAACCCGTGCTGTTCCTGCCCTGGGAGCGATTGATGGGACAGTGTAGAGGGAGCTTTACTCTGTATCTAAGCCGTGCTGTACCTGCCCTGGGAGTGTTTGATGGGAAAGTGTAGAGGGAGCTTTACTCTGTATCTAACCCGTGCTGTACCTGCCCTGGGAGTGTTTGATGGGACAGTGTAGAGGGAGCTTTACTCTGTATCTAACCTGTGCTGTACCTGCCCTGGGAGTGTTTGATGGGACAGTGCAGAGGGAGCTTTACTCTGTATCTAACCTGTGCTGTACCTGCCCTGGGAGTGTTTGATGTGACAGTGTAGATGGAGCTTTACTCTGTATCTAACCCGTGCTGTACCTGCCCTGGGAGTGTTTGATGGGAAAGTGTAGAGGGAGCTTTACTCTGTATCTAACCCGTGCTGTACCTGCCCTGGGAGTGTTTGATGGGACAGTGTAGAGGAAGCTTTACTCTGTATCTAACCCGTGCTGTACCTGCCCTGGGAGTGTTTGATGGGACAGTGTAGAGGGAGCTTTACTCTGTATCTAACCCGTGCTGTACCTGCCCTGGGAGTGTTTGATGGGGCAGTGTAGAGGGAGCTTTACTCTGTGTCTAACCCATGCTGTACCTGCCCTGGGAGTGTTTGATGGGACAGTGTAAAGGGAGCTTTACTCTGTTTCTAACCCCGTGCTGTACCTGCCCTGGGAGTGTTTGATGGGACAGTGTAGAGGGAGCTTTACTCTGTATCTAACCCGTGCTGTACCTGCCCTGGGAGTGTTTGATGGGACAGTGTAGAGGGAGTTTTACTCTGTATGTAACCCGTGCTGTACCTGCCCTGGGAGTGTTTGATGGGACAGTGTAGAGGGAGCTTTACTCTGTATCTAACCCGTGCTGTACCTGCCCTGGGAGTGTTTGATGGGACAGTGTAGAGGGAGCTTTACTCTGTATCTAACCCGTGCTGTACCTGCCCTGGGAGTGTTTGATGGGACAGTGTAGAGGGAGCTTTACTCTGTATCTAACCCCTGCTGTACCTACCCTGGGAGTGTTTGATGGGACAGTGTAGAGGGAGCTTTACTCTGTATCTAACCCGTGCTGTACCTGCCCTGGGAGTGTTTGATGGGACAGTGTAGAGGGAGCTTTACTCTGTATCTAACCCGTGCTGTACCTGCCCTGGGAGTGTTTGATGGGACAGTGTAGAGAGAGCTTTACTCTGTATCTAACCCGTGCTGTACCTGCCCTGGGAGTGTTTGATGGGACAGTGTAGAGGGAGCTTTACTCTGTATCTAACCCGTGCTGTACCTGCCCTGGGAGTGTTTGATGGGACAGTGTAGAGGGAGCTTTACTCTGTATCTAACCCGTGCTGTACCTGCCCTGGGAGTGTTTGATGGGACAATGTAGAGGGAGCTTTACTCTGTATCTAACCTATGCTGTACCAGCCCTGGGAGTGTTTGATGGGGACAGTGTAGAGGCGTTAAATGGAAAGTGTCCCCTCCCTCACCTCAGTGAGCGAAGTCTTGTGATCAGAGTGAGTGGACTTTCACACCAATCCGTGCTATCTGATCAAGGATGTGCTGTAAATTACTGACATTGTTCGAGGTAATGTGGCATATACTGAGCCTCCTGATTAACCACTGCAGTTTGTAAAGAATTTGCTGAGGCACCGTGCTGCTTATCACCAGTGCTGGGACCGTGCTCAAGGTCATTCGCTCCGGTTCCACACAGGCTGCGGGCTGTGTTACAGGAGGCGTGGCGTACACCCAGAATATAGTGAAATACCAGCAGGACCGCAAGAGCCTGTATCGAGAGGGAACAGATCATTAGGTTAGGTGGAGAGAAGAATCATTCAGCTTCTTTCACTGACACACTATATATTCCCGGCATTCGCTATTGTTTATTCAGCTCCCTGTTTCCTGGGATTTCGCAGCCAGGTTTCAGCTCCAGGAGCTGTTTTTACAGACTGTTTCAGCTCCTTGCTTGTATATTTGTTTTAATCTGTATAACCAGACCTGCGTATCATTTGGAATGATCCCCATCGGGACACTTCACTCTGACTCTACGTTCTGCTCTTCACGCTCCCACTTTCACTTCTCTTAACACATCCTCATCCTCATAGCTCCCACTGTGATCTCACACTCAGTCTGGCGCTGATTTCGGTCTCTCTTTCTCTTTGCCTGTTTTTCCCTCGCTCTCCCCTCACCCTCTCTTTCACCACTTGCTGTATTTTTCACTTTCCGGGTCTTTTTTTCTCTTCCCCCAACGCCTCGATTTTAAAATTCTCATCCTTTTGTTCAAACCCCTCCGTGGCCTCGCCCCTCCCTATCTCTGTAACCTCCTCCAGCCCCACAACCCTCCGAGATCTCTGCGCTCCTCTAATTCTGCCCTCTTGATCATCCCCGATTATAATCGCTCCACCATTGGCGGCCGTTCCTTTAGCTGCCTGGGCCCTAAGCTCTGGAATTCCCTCCCTAAACCTCTCCGCCTCTCCCCTCCTTTAAGATGCTCCTTAAAACCGACCTCTTTGACCCAGCTTTTGGTCACCGGTCCTACTCGCCGTCCATTATTGTCCGATTGCCTTGGGACATTTCTTTTCTGCATTCATGTTGCTGTACGAATGCGAGTTGTTGTTGTATCTCTCCGAACAGCCCGTTTGCTGGAATGTTCCGGAGCCCACGGGGCTGCTGCTGTATGCTCTGTTTTTGCGCTGTGTTGCCTTGCATTATACTTCACAGTGTTCTCTGCTGAAACCTGTGCAGCTTTATACCCGAGCCAGTGTCGTATGAGGGGAGTTTGCACTATATCCAGGCTCCAGCCCACGCTGCAGGTTACAGGGCACTGGGGTCGAGAAGCTCCTACTGTCACAAGAATACGACAGAAAACAGAGCGGTGGATAACACCCCACAGTGCTGCAATAGGATCTCAGTAATCTGCACTGTGATATTTTCAAACTTTAAACAGAGAATTGGTGAGCAATTTAAAGCAATATTGCTGCACTTTTGGGATCTTTTTGTCATCCCACATCTCCCTCCCTAACGGCACTGTGGGAGCCCCTTCACCACACGGACTGCAGCGGTTCAGGAAGGCGGCTCACCACCACCTTCTCAAGGGGCAACTAGGGATGGGCAATAAATGCCGGCCTCGCCAGCGACGCCCACATCCTGAGAGTGAATTAAAAAAAACTCTCTGTCCATTCAATCAAAACCATTCATAATTTTAAAGATCTATATAACCTCTCAGAGTCCCAGACTGTTCATCCTTTCCTGATAGGTGTAACCTCGCATTTCTGGTATCATCCTTGTAAATCTTCTCTGCACCCTCTCCAGAGCCTCTATATCCTTTTTATAATATGGTGACCAGAACTGTACGCAGTACTCCGAGTGCGGTCTAACCAAGGTTCGATACAGGTTTAGCAAAACTTCCCAACTTTTCAATTCTATCCCTCCAGAAATAAACCCTATTGCTTGGTTTGCTTTTTTTATGGCCTTGCTAACCTGCGTCGCAACTTTTAGTGATTTGTGTATTTGTTCTCCGAGATCCCTTTGTTCTTCTTCCCCATTTAGATTCTAATTTTCCAAGTAATAAGTGACCTGCCTATTTTTCTTACCAAAATGTAATACCTCACATTTACCTGTGTTGAAATTCATTTGCCAATTATACGCCCATTCTGCAAGTTTATTAATGTCTTCTTGTAACTTGTTGAACCTCCTCAGTATTGACTATCCCCCCAATTTGGTGTCATCCGCAAATTTAGAAATTGTGCTTTTGATTCCAAAGTCTAAATCGTTAATATAAACTGTAAGCAGCAGTGGTCCCAGCACTGATCCTTGTGGAACACCACTACCCACCTCCTGCCACTGTGAATCGCTACCCTTTACCCCTACTCTCTGCTTTCTGTCCTGAAGACAGCCAGCTATCCAGTGTGCTACTTGTCCCCTGACTCCGCACACTCTGACGTTGTTCATCAGTCTATGATGGGGTACCTTATCGAAGGCCTTTTGGAAATCTAGATAAATTACATCTACAATACTCCAGCTGAGGCCTAACCAGTGATTTATAAAGGTTTCACATAACTTCTTGGCTTTTGTGCTCTGCCTTTTCGATATGTCAGTATTTCTCACTGTTTCAGGAGAACCAGGAGAATCAGCGACTGCAGTGTAGTGGTTTTGTTACTGGACTAGCAATCCAGAGGCCGGGACTAATATTCCAGAGGACGTGAGTTTAAATCCCACCACAGCAAATTGTGAAATTGAATTCAGCTCAAAAAATCTGGAAATAAAAAGCTGGTCTCAGTAAAAGTGACCATGAATGTCGAATTGTCAGAAAAACCCAACTGATTCACTGATGTCCTTCAGGGAAGGGAAGGACATTCATTTATATCGTGCCTTTTATAACCTCAAGATGTCCCAAAGGGCGTTACAGACTGTAAAATACTTTTTGAAGTGTAGTCACTGTTGTAATGTATAAAACGCGGCAGCCAATATGCACACAGCAAGATCCCACAAACAGCAATGAGATAAATGGCCAGGTAATCTGTTTTAGGTAATGGTTCAAAGATTGGGCATGTCATCAGGGATACCTGCCCACTATTCTTCAAATAGTGCCATGGGATCTTTTACATCCATCTGAGAGAGCAGACAGGGCCTCGGTTTAACATCTCATGCGAAAGACGGCACCTCCGACAGTGCAGCACTCCCTCAGTACTGCACTGGAGTGTCGGCCTGGATTATGTGCTCGAGCCTCTGGAGTGGGGCTCGAACCCACGACCTTCTGACTGACGTGAGAGTGCTGCCCACTGAGCCGCGCCGACATTAGTGAAGAGAAAGAAAAAGCTAACGGAAGAAACGCCAGTTACAGTCGGGGAGAGGGCATCACATTGCTTTTCAGTTTATCAATGCTGGACAGTCACTTGCCACGTGTCCCAGTGCCAGTTCAGCCAGTGCCCTATTTATAGTTCCTCATCCCTGCTTTCCATATCTCGTGAGTAAGTTAGGAGTTACCTATTTATTCTGTGCTGACAGGTTTCTGTCCTGATAAACATCAGCAGATGAGTTTAAGCTGAGGTTAGCACTGAGAAACTGCACACTGTCACTGCACTTCCTCTCTCCGCCAGTTCTGACAGAGCGAGCAAGGGAGGGAGAGGTGGTGTGGCAGTCACAAGCAGCTGCTCAATGCCACCTTTAGCCCTGGTTACGTTGGCGAGGTGCGGCTGTCCTGCTGGGTGCCCTTGTGTGAGGAACAGCACTGTGTCGGGTCTGTTAGATACAGCTCATGTCAACACGCCAGTGAGGATTGTTATTTTGGATCTGCCCCGTGGGCCTGAGCTTGCCTCCTCAGTGCGCTACACGTCAGGTACTCAGCTCATCCCGAGTGTTGCAGCTTTCACTCGGCAGGTGTGTGTGTCAAAAAAACAAACACCACACGTACCTCCTGTAATGAGCCATCTTGAAGTCATAGAATCAGCACAGGAGGAGGCCATTCGGCCCATCGTGCCTGTGCCGGCTCTTTGAACGCGCTGTCGTGCTCAGTCCCACACCCCCCGCTGTGTGTCCGTAACCCGGTCAGTTCCTCACCCTCAACCCGTCCAACTCCCTTTTACAATTATTGATGAATCAGCTTCCACCACCTCTTCAGGTCGAGTGTTCCCGATCCCCACAACTCTCAGTGAAAACATTTCTCCTCCTCTCCCCTCTCGATCTTCTGCCAATGATTTTGAATCTCTGACCTCTGGTTATTGACCCATTCACCCGAGGGAAGAGTTTTTCCCTATTTACTCGATCAAAACCTCATCATCTTGCAAACCTCTATTCGGTCACCTCTTCACCTTCTCTGTTCCCAGGAGAACAGTCCCAACTTTTCCAATCTCTCCTCATAACTGAAGTCCCTCATCCCTGGTCACATCCTGGTAAACCTCCTCTGTCCCCTTTCTAAGGCCTTTACATCTTCCCTGAAGTGTGGGCCGCGATTTTCCTTACCTCGGTGGGTTGGTGGCGGGCGAGGTTGGTGGCAGGTCTCGGCCCCCTGCTGGCACCAACCCGGCCTCCAACGTGACTTTCCCCTGGTTGGGCTTGTTAAGCCCGCCCAGCGAGTTTCCCAGCCAGTTGAAGGAAGCGGGTCTGATGACGTCATTTATGACACGTCATCAGCTGGTTTCCTTAAAGGGACCATGCGCAAATTCTCTTTGACATTTGTGCTCAGTGTTCTAAAGCTTTGAGGTGCTGCAAACACTGACAAGCACTGCACAATGGTGCACGGCTGCACCCAGGCTCCCCCAGGACTGCCTCCATATGCTTATGGAGGGAGTTACAGCACGCAGAGAGGTTCTCTTCCCTTCCAATGGGTGGAAGAGACCTCCCCAGGAGACCAACGCAGCCTGGTTGAACATTGCACAGGAGAACACAAGCAGGGATGTCATATGGAGGACCAGGCTGCAGTGCCGCAAACCTTTCAACCCGTACCCCAGTGAGAGTCAGTGTCTGTGGAACCTGTACCCCAGTGAGAGTCAGTGTCTGTGGAACTGTACCCCAGTGAGAATCAGTGTGTGTGGAACTGTACCCCAGTGAGAGTCAGTGTCTGTGGACCCCGTACCCCAGTGAGAGTCAGTGTCTGTGGAACTGTACCCCAGTGAGAGTCAGTGTCTGTGGAACCCGTACCCCAGTGAGAGTCAGTGTCTGTGGAACCCGTACCCCAGTGAGAGTCAGTGTCTGTGGAACCCGTACCCCAGTGAGAATCAGTGTCTGTGGAACCCGTACCCCAGTGAGAGTCAGTGTCTGTGGAACCCGAACCCCAGTGAGAGTCAGTGTGTGTGGAACCCGTACCCCAGTGAGAGTCAGTGTGTGTGGAACCCGTACCCCAGTGAGAGTCAGTGTGTGTGGAACCCGTACCCCAGTGAGAGTCAGTGCCTGTGGAACCCGAACCCCAGTGAGAGTCAGTGTGTGTGGAACCCGTACCCCAGTGAGAGTCAGTGTCTGTGGAACCCGAACCCCAGTGAGAGTCAGTGTGTGTGGAACCCGTACCCCAGTGAGAGTCAGTGTGTGTGGAACCCGTACCCCAGTGAGAGTCAGTGTGTGTGGAACCCGTACCCCAGTGAGAGTCAGTGTGTGTGGAACCCGTACCCCAGTGAGAGTCAGTGTGTGTGGAACCCGTACCCCAGTGAGAGTCAGTGCCTGTGGAACCCGTACCCCAGTGAGAGTCAGTGTCTGTGGAACCCGTACCCCAGTGACAGTCAGTGTCTGTGGAACCCGTACCCCAGTGAGCGTCAGTGTCTGTGGAACCCGTACCCCAGTGAGAGTCAGTGTCTGTGGAACCCGTACCCCAGTGAGAGTCAGTGCCTGTGGAACCCGTACCCCAGTGAGAGTCAGTGTCTGTGGAACCCGTACCCCAGTGAGAGTCAGTGCCCGTGGAACTGTACCCCAGTGAGAGTCAGTGTCTGTGGAACCCGTACCCCAGTGAGAGTCAGTGTCTGTGGAACCCGAACCCCAGTGAGAGTCAGTGTGTGTGGAACCCGTACCCCAGTGAGAGTCAGTGTGTGTGGAACCCGTACCCCAGTGAGAGTCAGTGCCTGTGGAACCCGTACCCCAGTGAGAGTCAGTGTCTGTGGAACCCGTACCCCAGTGAGAGTCAGTGCCCGTGGAACTGTACCCCAGTGAGAGTCAGTGTCTGTGGAACCCGTACCCCAGTGAGAGTCAGTGTCTGTGGAACCCGAACCCCAGTGAGAGTCAGTGTGTGTGGAACCCGTACCCCAGTGAGAGTCAGTGTGTGTGGAACCCGTACCCCAGTGAGAGTCAGTGTGTGTGGAACCCGTACCCCAGTGAGAGTCAGTGCCTGTGGAACCCGTACCCCAGTGAGAGTCAGTGTCTGTGGAACCCGTACCCCAGTGAGAGTCAGTGTCTGTGGAACCCGTACCCCAGTGAGAGTCAGTGTCTGTGGAACCCGTACCCCAGTGAGAGTCAGTGTCTGTGGAACCCGTACCCCAGTGAGAGTCAGTGCCTGTGGAACCCGTACCCCAGTGAGAGTCAGTGTCTGTGGAACCCGTACCCCAGTGAGAGTCAGTGCCTGTGGAACCCGTACCCCAGTGAGAGTCAGTGTCTGTGGAACCCGTACCCCAGTGAGAGTCAGTGTCTGTGGAACCCGTACCCCAGTGAGAGTCAGTGTCTGTGGAACCCGTACCCCAGTGAGAGTCAGTGTCTGTGGAACCCGTACCCCAGCGAGAGTCAGTGTCTGTGGAACTGTACCCCAGTGAGAGTCAGTGTGTGTGGAACCCGTACCCCAGTGAGAGTCAGTGTCTGTGGAACTTACCCCAGTGAGAGTCAGTGTCTGTGGAACCCGTACCTCAGTGAGAGTCAGTGTCTGTGGAACCCGTACCCCAGTGAGAGTCAGTGTCTGTGGAACCCGTACCCCAGTGAGAGTCAGTGTCTGTGGAACCCGTACCCCAGTGAGAGTCCGTGCCTGTGGAACTGTACCCCAGTGAGAGTCAGTGTCTGTGGAACTGTACCCCAGTGACAGTCCGTGTCTGTGGAACTGTACCCCAGTGAGAGTCAGTGTCTGTGGAACCCGTACCCCAGTGAGAGTCAGTGTGTGTGGAACGTGTACCCCAGTGAGAGTCAGTGTCTGTGGAACTGTGCCCCAGTGAGAGTCAGTGTCTGTGGAACCCGTACCCCAGAGAGAGTCATGTCTGTGGAACCCGTACCCCAGTGAGAGTCATGTCCAGGAGGCTGGCTTCTCGGGGACAAGGGCTATCCTCTGTGCCCGTGGCTGATGACCCCGCTCCATTCGCCCAGCACCCCTGCTGAAGAACGTTACAATGCGAGCCATCAGGCGACGAGGAACATTGTGGAGCACACAATCGGCGTGCTGAAGCAGCGGTTCCGCTGTCTGGACCATTCCGGAGGCGTCCTGCAGTACTCACCTGAGCAAGTCTCCAATTTCGTGGTTGTATGTTGCATGCTCCATAACCTCGCTATCCTACGGACCCAGCCAATGCTACCAGACATTGAAGCACCAGCAGAGGAGGAGGAGGAGCAGGACCATGATGGGAGGGAGGCACAAACTGGAAGGGCCGTCCGTCAGAGGTTGATCAGAAGTCACTTCTAGGTCCCTCTCACGGAATGCATGCTGACATTCCAAGAAGACGAATGGAACCGTTCTGATACCCCAAAGCCTGTGAAGGGCAAAATGCATGTAAATAGCAGACATGGCCATTGTAAATAAAGAAAGTTTTTTATTGTACAAAATGTGCTTCCTTCCAACAAGACAAAGCAACGACAACTGAAAGCAAAACTAACACACTGACACATAAGTGGCTCGCACACCCGGGAGACTGTCCAAAACATAACTAACATTCAGACCAGCATCCTCAGCCTTGATTTCTACAAATAAGACGTTTCAGCAGCACCTTCTACTCTTTCCCCCTCGATGGTGATCTGCTTCTCTTGCGAGATTGGCCCCTTCCCTCCCTGCAGCTCCTCCGTAATGGGACCCCAGTGGCTGCAGCAAGGCTGGGGGAGGCCTGCTGACTGTCCGAAAGCGCAGATGCCCCTGAGGGACGGCCTGGACGACCTCTGGGCCTGGAGGGCCCGGCTGCTGACTGCTCCATCTGTGCATGGGTGGAAGCAGCCTGTCCTGCAGGTGGTGGCAGCTGCAGTGGAGACGTGCCAGCGGTGGCATCAGGAATGCTGTCATCCTGAGAGCGGACAGCAGCTCCCTGGTTGGCTGACACACTGGCACTCTGACGGGGCAGCACCGCAGCATGCGCAGCAATCGGATGGTCCACAGATTGCTGGCCTGCTGTGGTGCTGCAAGGGCCCCGGGTAATCCTGCCTGATCCAGCGAGGGTGGCAGCAGCCAGTGGTCGCGTGGCCTCAATCTGCGTCTGTATTAGACCAGCGAGTGACTGCGTGGCAGCACTCAGCAGTTGCGTGGCAGGTGCCAGTGCTTCGGTGAAGCCCTGGACAGTCCTTTCCAGTACTGTCCCGAGGCCCTGGACAGTCCTTTCCAGTGCTGTCCCAAAGTCCTGCGCACTCCTTGCCTGTGCTGCGCCGAAGTCTTGGAGACTCCTTGCCTGTGCTGCGCCGAAGTCTTGGACACTCCTTGCCAGTGTCTCGATGGATTCAGGCATCCTTGCCACTGCAGCCATGAGCTCAGTGTGCCTCAGCCCAGCCTGGGCGCTCATTTCTGCGAGGACAAAAGGTAAATCATGCTTGACTAATCTACTGGAATTTTTTGAGGATGTAACTGGTAAAATAGATAAGGGAGAACCAGTGGATGTGGTGTATTTGGACTTTCAGAAGGCTTTCGATAAGGTCCCGCATAAGAGATTAGCGTGCAAAATTAAGGCACATGGGATTGGGGGCAAGGTATTGACTTGGATAGAGAACTGGTTGGCGGACAGGAAGCAAAGAGTTGGAATAAACGGGTCGTTTTCCGAGTGGCAGGCAGTGACTAGTGGGGTACCGCAAGGATCGGTCCTAGGACCCCAGCTGTTCACAATATATATTAATGATCTGGACGAGGGAATTGGATGTAATATCTCCAAATTTGCAGACGACACAAAGCTGGGTGGGAGGGTAAGCTGTGAGGAGGATGTCGTGAAACTCCAGCACGATTTGGACAGATTGGGTGATTGGGCAAAAACATGGCAAATGCACTATAATGTGGATAAATGTGAGGTTATCCACTTTGGTGGCAAAAGCAGTAAGGCAGATTATTATTTGAATGGCAATAGATTGGGAGAAGGGGAAGTGCAAAGAGACCTGGGTGTCCTTGTGCACCAGTCGCTGAAGGTAAGCATGCAGGTGCAGCAGGCGGTTAAGAAGGCAAATGGTATGTTGGCCTTCGTAGCAAGAGGGTTCGAGTACAAGAACAAGGATGCCTTGCTGCAGTTGTACAGGGCCTTGGTGAGACCACACCTTGAGTATTGTGTGCAGTTTTGGTCGCCTTACCTGAGGAAGGATGTTCTTGCCATGGAGGGAGTGCAGCGAAGATTCACCAGGCTGATACCTGGGATGGCAGGAATGACGTATGAGGAGAGATTGTGTCGATTGGGCTTATACTCACTGGAGTTTAGAAGATTGAGAGGGGATCTCATCGAAACCTATAAAATTCTGTCAGGCCTGGACAGACTAGATGCAGGAAGGATGTTTCTGATGGCCGGGGAGTCCAGAACCAGGGGTCATAGTCCAAGGATAAGGGGTAAGCCATTTAGGACTGAAATGAGGAGGAATTTCTTCACCCAGAGAGTGGTGAACCTGTGGAATTCTCTGCCACAGAGGGCGGTGGAGGCCAGTTCATTAAGTATATTCAAGAAAGAGTTGGATATATTTCTTAAGGCTAAAGGGATCAAGGGATATGGGGAGAAGGCAGGGACCGGGTACTGAATTTGGATGATCAGCCATGATCTCATTGAATGGCGGAGCAGGCTCGAAGGGCCGAATGGCCTACTCCTGCTCCTATCTTCTATGTTTCTATGGCACGCACCTCTTCTGCGCTCTGTGCAGCAGCACTCGCATCCTGACTCGCCCTCCGGGGAGACGGCCCCGAGCTTCCCTACCCCCCTTGCGTTGCTGCAGCCCGCTGGTTCCTGGAACTGGTTCCTCCTCAGAGCATTCCCCCCCGCTCCCCTCCAGGGAAGTAGTCTCCCCAGTCTGCAGAGGGGCTGGCTCGCCTGAGGGTGGTAGGGATGGTCCGGCTTCCTCCTGCTCGTCGCCTCCGGAGTCAGTGGCAGCTTGAGGGCCCGGCTCCCGAGCTGGTGATGCAGCATCTGAAAGCAGGGAGGTTGAAGAGTGGCTTTAGCGAAAGGACAGGGTGACAGCAAGGGATGCGTGAGTGCTGCAATGCTCTGAGTTGGGTCCAGAGTGAAAAAGCATGCTGGTGGGGGGAACAAGTGGAAGGAGAGAGCTCAAAAAGGTGATGACCTTACCATCGCTGTGCACAATGGGGTCGGCAGCTCCAGAGGTGACAGGACCACTCATCCGGCTTCCAACAATCTGGTGGACTCGCTCCTCGAGGTCTGTGAGGGTCTGCAGGTGAGGCCGGCCTCCTCCGGTACGAAGCTGCTCCCTACGGTCCCTGGCCAGCTTGGCCTGCAGGAGAAAGGACGGAAAGTGATGAAACATGCTGCCCTGAGCTGACATTACATGCCCCCCATGGTAGAATAGCCCTTACATTATGCACTGAGCTGAATGTGCGTGTGTGTTTCCAGAAAGGGCCATGGGTGCTGGCTGGCAGATGGCCATTGGGACTTCGCGCACCCGCTGGCCATAAAGTCAGGTGCAGATGGAGGGATGAAGATGAATGTGAAAAAGGCACTCACCCTAACGACCTGAGTGAGGTCGTTGAACTTCTTCCTGCATTGCTCAGGAGTCCTGGGCACCACGCTGCTGGAGGTGACCCTTTGGGCAACATCCCTCCAAGCCCTGCAGTATTCGCTCTGATGAGGCCTCCTGCCATTCTCGGGGTACAGCACAGCTCGCCGGCGCTCCACTGCGCCAACCAGATCATCCAATGCCCCATTGCTAAAGCGCTCTGCACTCTGCCTGACCCTCTCCATGTCTTGGAAGTTTTGAACGCCACAGGTAGGTCACCGTCGATTTTGAGGCCTACAAGGCGCAGAGTGTAGCTGCTGATGTTCATTGACCCGCCCCTTTAAGAGCTGGCCGGCGCCAGCGTGTCTCGGGGAAATCGATTATTGATAGCAACTGCGCTGCGCCCGGCCGCCGAGAAATTGAGTAGCGCCGCCGGGTTAGCGCCTTAAGAGTAGGTGCAGCGCCTGATTTAGCGTTGCAATCACCTTCAGGGGCGCTGCAACCCAATATCGCTCGAGGTGGCGATAAGTTGCGCTTGGCGCTAAACTTTGCGTACCGCCAATACCAGCGCCCCAAGCGGGGCGATACCGAATTTATCCCCCAGTGTCTGTGGAACCCGTACCCCAGTGAGAGTCAGTGTCTGTGGAACCCGTACCCCAGTGAGAGTCAGTGTCTGTGGAACCCGTACCCCAGTGAGAGTCAGTGTGGAACCCGTACCCCAGTGGGAGTCAGTGAGTGTGGAACCCGTACCCCAGTGAGAGTCAGTGTCAGTGGAACCCGTACCCCAGTGAGAATCAGTGTCTGTGGAACTGTACCCCAGTGAGAATCAGTGTGTGTGGAACTGTACCCCAGTGAGAGTCAGTGTCTGTGGAACCCGTACCCCAGTGAGAGTCAGTGTCTGTGGAACTGTACCCCAGTGAGAGTCAGTATCTGTGGAACCCGTTCCCCAGTGAGAGTCAGTGTCTGTGGAACCTGTACCCCAGTGAGAGTCAGTGTCTGTGGAACTGTACCCCAGTGAGAGTCAGTGTCTGTGGAACCCGTACCCCAGTGAGAGTCAGTGCCTGTGGAACCCGTACCCCAGTGAGAGTCAGTGTCTGTGGAACCCGTACCCCCGTGAGAGTCAGTGCCTGTGGAACCCGTACCCCAGTGAGAGTCAGTGTCTGTGGAACCCGTACCCCAGTGAGAGTCAGTGTCTGTGGAACCCGTACCCCAGTGAGAGTCAGTGCCTGTGGAACCCGTACCCCAGTGAGAGTCAGTGTCTGTGGAACCCGTACCCCCGTGAGAGTCAGTGCCTGTGGAACCCGTACCCCAGTGAGAGTCAGTGTCTGTGGAACCCGTACCCCAGTGAGAGTCAGTGTCTGTGGAACCCGTACCCCAGTGAGAGTCAGTGTCTGTGGAACCCGTCCCCCAGTGAGAGTCGGTGTCTGGAGCCCGTACCCCAATGAGAGTCAGTGTCTGTGGAACGCGTACCCCAGTGAGAATCAGTGCCTGTGGAACCTGTACCCCAGTGAGAGTCAGTGTCTGTGGAACTGTACCCCAGTGAGAGTCAGTGTCTGTGGAACCTGTACCCTCGTGAGATTCAGTGTCTGTGGAACCTGTACCCCAGTGAGAGTCAGTGTCTGTGGAACCTGTACCCTAGTGAGAGTCAGTGTCTGTGGAACTGTACCCCAGTGAGAGTCAGTGTCTGTGGAACTGTACCCCAGTGAGAGTCAGTGTCTGTGGAACTGTACCCCAGTGAGAGTCAGTGTCTGTGGAACCTGTACCCTCGTGAGATTCAGTGTCTGTGGAACCTGTACCCCAGTGAGAGTCAGTGTCTGTGGAACTGTACCCCAGTGAGAGTCAGTGTCTGTGGAACCTGTACCCTAGTGAGATTCAGTGTCTGTGGAACCCGTACCCCAGTGAGAGTCAGTGTCTGTGGAACGCGTCCCCCAGTGAGAGTCAGTGTCTGTGGAACCCGTCCCCCAGTGAGAGTCAGTGTCTGTGGAACTGTACCCCAGTGAGAGTCAGTGTGTGTGGAACCCGTACCCCAGTGAGAGTCAGTGTCTGTGGAACCCGTACCCCAGTGAGAGTCAGTGTCTGTGGAACTGTACCCCAGTAAGAGTCAGTGTCGGTGGAACCCGTACCCCAGTGAGAGTCAGTGTCTGTGGAACCCGTACCCCAGTGAGAGTCAGTGTCTGTGGAACCCGTACCCCAGTGAGAGTCAGTGTGTGTGGAACCCGTACCCCAGTGTGAGTCAGTGTCTGTGGAACCCGTACCCCACTGAGAGTCAGTGTGTGTGGAACCCGTACCCCAGTGAGAGTCAGTGTCTGTGGAACCCGTACCCCAGTGAGAGTCAGTGTGTGTGGAACCCGTACCCCAGTCAGAGTCAGTGTCTGTGGAACCCGTACCCCAGTCAGAGTCAGTGTCTGTGGAACCGTACCCCAGTGAGAGTCAGTGTCTGTGGAACCCGTACCCCAGGGAGAGTCAGTGTCTGTGGTACCCGTACCCCAGTGAGAGTCAGTGTCTGTGGAACCCATACCCCAGTGAGAGTCAGTGTCTGTGGAACCCGTACCCCAGTGACAGTCAGTGTCTGTGGAACCCGTACCCCAGTGAGAGTCAGTGTCTGTGGTACCCCTACCCCAGTGAGAGTCAGTGTCTGTGGAACCCGTACCTCAATGAGAGTCAGTGTGTGTGGAACCCGTACCCCAGTGAGAGTCAGTGTCTGTGGAGCTGTACCCCAGTGAGAGTCAGTGAGTGTGGAACCCGTACCCCAGTGAGAGTCAGTGTCTGTGGAACCCGTACCCCAGTGAGAGTCAGTGTCTGTGAGACCCGTACCCCAGTGAGAGTCAGTGTCTGTGGAACCCGTACCTCAATGAGAGTCAGTGTGTGTGGAACCCGTACCCCAGTGAGAGTCAGTGTGTGTGGAACCCGTACCCCAGTGAGAGTCAGTGTCTGTGGAGCTGTACCCCAGTGAGAGTCAGTGTCTGTGGAACCCGTACCCCAGTGAGAGTCAGTGTCTGTGGAACCCGTACCCCAGTGAGAGTCAGTGTCTGTGAGACCCGTACCCCAGTGAGAGTCAGTGTCTGTGGAACCCGTACCCCAGTGAGAGTCAGTGTCTGTGAGACCCGTACCCCAGTGAGAGTCAGTGTCTGTGGAACCCGTACCCCAGTGAGAGTCAGTGTGTGTGGAACCCGTACCCCAGTGAGAGTCAGTGTGTGTGGAACCCGTACCCCAGTCAGAGTCAGTGTCTGTGGAACCCGTACCCCAGTCAGAGTCAGTGTCTGTGGAACCGTACCCCAGTGAGAGTCAGTGTCTGTGGAACCCGTACCCCAGTGAGAGTCAGTGTCTGTGGAACCCGTACCCCAGTCAGAGTCAGTGTCTGTGGAACCGTACCCCAGTGAGAGTCCGTGTCTGTGGAGCCCGTACCCCAGTGACAGTCAGTGTCTGTGGAACCCGTACCCCAGCGAGAGTCAGTGTCTGTGGAACCCATACCCCAGTGAGAGTCAGTGTCTGTGGAACCCGTACCCCAGTGACAGTCAGTGTCTGTGGAACCCGTACCCCAGTGAGAGTCAGTGTCTGTGGTACCCCTACCCCAGTGAGAGTCAGTGTCTGTGGAACCCGTACCTCAATGAGAGTCAGTGTGTGTGGAACCCGTACCCCAGTGAGAGTCAGTGTCTGTGGAGCTGTACCCCAGTGAGAGTCAGTGAGTGTGGAACCTGTACCCCAGTGAGAGTCAGTGTCTGTGGAACCCGTACCCCAGTGAGAGTCAGTGTGTGTGGAACCCGTACCCCAGTGTGAGTCAGTATCTGTGGAACCCGTACCCCACTGAGAGTCAGTGTGTGTGGAACCCGTACCCCAGTGAGAGTCAGTGTGTGTGGAACCCGTACCCCAGTGAGAGTCAGTGTGTGTGGAACCCGTACCCCAGTGAGAGTCAGTGTGTGTGGAACCCGTACCCCAGTCAGAGTCAGTGTCTGTGGAACCCGTACCCCACTGAGAGTCAGTGTGTGTGGAACCCGTACCCCAGTGAGAGTCAGTGTGTGTGGAACCCGTACCCCAGTGAGAATCAGTGTGTGTGGAACCCGTACCCCAGTCAGAGTCAGTGTCTGTGGAACCCGTACCCCAGTCAGAGTCAGTGTCTGTGGAACCGTACCCCAGTGAGAGTCAGTGTCTGTGGAACCCGTACCCCAGTGAGAGTCAGTGTCTGTGGAACTGTACCCCAGTGACAGTCAGTGTCTGTGGAACCCGTACCCCAGTGACAGTCAGTGTCTGTGGTACCCCTACCCCAGTGAGAGTCAGTGTCTGTGGAACCCGTACCTCAATGAGAGTCAGTGTGTGTGGAACCCGTACCCCAGTGAGAGTCAGTGTCTGTGGAACCCGTACCCCAGTGAGAGTCAGTGTCTGTGGAGCTGTACCCCAGTGAGAGTCAGTGAGTGTGGAACCCGTACCCCAGTGAGAGTCAGTGTCTGTGGAACCCGTACCCCAGTGAGAGTCAGTGTCTGTGAGACCCGTACCCCAGTGAGAGTCAGTGTCTGTGGAACCCGTACCCCAGTGAGAGTCAGTGTCTGTGGACCCCGTACCCCAGTGAGAGTCAGTGTCTGTGGAACTGTACCCCAGTGAGAGTCAGTGTCTGTGGAACCCGTACCCCAGTGAGAGTCAGTGTCTGTGGAACCCATACCCCAGTGAGAGTCAGTGTCTGTGGAACCCGTACCCCAGTGACAGTCAGTGTCTGTCGAACCCGTACCCCAGTGACAGTTAGTGTCTGTGGAACCCGTACCCCAGTGAGAGTCAGTGTCTGTGGTACCCGTACCCCAGTGAGAGTCAGTGTCTGTGGAACCCGTACCCCAGTGAGAGTCAGTGTGTGTGGAACCTGTACCCCAGTGAGAGTCAGTGTCTGTGGAGCTGTACCCCAGTGAGAGTCAGTGAGTGTGGAACCCGTACCCCAGTGAGAGTCAGTGTGTGTGGAACCCGTACCCCAGTGACAGTCCGTGTCTGTGGAGCCCGTACCCCAGTGAGAGTCAGTGTCTGTGGTACCCGTACCCCAGTGAGAGTCAGTGTCTGTGGAACCCATATCCCAGTGAGAGTCAGTGTCTGTGGAACCCGTACCCCAGTGACAGTCAGTGTCTGTGGAACCCGTACCCCAGTGAGAGTCAGTGTCTGTGGTACCCGTACCCCAGTGAGATTCAGTGTCTGTGGAACCCGTACCCCAGTGAGAGTCAGTGTCTGTGGAACCCGTACCCCAGTGAGAGTCAGTGTCTGTGGAACTGTACCCCAGTGAGAGTCAATGTCTGTGGTACCGGTACCCCAGTGAGAGTCAGTGTCTGTGGAGCTGTACCCCAGTGAGAGTCAGTATCTGTGGAACCCGTTCCCCAGTGAGAGTCAGTGTCTGTGGAACCTGTACACCAGTGAGAGTCAGTGTCTGTGGAACTGTACCCCAGTGAGAGTCAGTGTCTGTGGAACCCGTACCCCCGTGAGAGTCAGTGTCTGTGGAACCCGTCCCCCAGTGAGAGTCGGTGTCTGGAACCCGTACCCCAATGAGAGTCAGTGTCTGTGGAACGCGTACCCCAGTGAGAATCAGTGCCTGTGGAACCTGTACCCCAGTGAGAGTCAGTGTCTGTGGAACCCGTACCCCCGTGAGAGTCAGTGTCTGTGGAACTGTACCCCAGTGAGAGTCAGAGTCTGTGGAACCTGTACCCTCGTGAGATTCAGTGTCTGTGGAACCCGTACCCCAGTGAGAGTCAGTGTCTGTGGAACCTGTACCCCAGTGAGAGTCAGTGTCGGTGGAACTGTACCCCAGAGAGAGTCAGTGTGTGTGGAACTGTACCCCAGAGAGAGTCAGTGTGTGTGGAACCCGTACCCCAGTGAGAGTCAGTGTCTGTGGAACCCGTACCCCAGTGAGAGTCAGTGTCTGTGGAACCCGTCCCCCAGTGAGAGTCAGTGTCTGTGGAACCCGTACCCCAGTGAGAGCCGGTGTATGTGGAACCCGTACCCCAGTGAGAGTCAGTGTCTGTGGAACTGTACCCCAGAGAGAGTCAGTGTGTGTGGAACCCGTACCCCAGTGAGAGTCAGTGTCTGTGGAACCCGTACCCCCGTGAGAGTCAGTGTCTGTGGAACCCGTACCCCAGTGAGAGTCAGTGTCTGTGGAACTGTACCCCAGAGAGAGTCAGTGTGTGTGGAACCCGTACCCCAGTGAGAGTCAGTGTCTGTGGAACCCGTACCCCAGTGAGAGTCAGTGTCTGTGGAACCCGTACCCCAGTGAGAGTCAGTGTCTGTGGAACCCGTACCCCAGTGAGAGTCAGTGTCTGTGGAACCCGTACCCCAGTGAGAGTCAGTGTCTGTGGAACCCGTACCCCAGTGAGAGTCAGTGTCTGTGGAACCCGTACCCCAGTGAGAGTCAGTGTCTGTGGAACCCGTACCCCAGTGAGAGTCAGTGTCTGTGGAACTGTACCCCAGTGAGAGTCAGTGTCTGTGGAACTGTACCCCAGTGAGAGTCAGTTTGTGTGGAACCCGTACCCCAGTGAGAGTCAGTGTCTGTGGAACTGTACCCCAGTAAGAGTCAGTGTCGGTGGAACCCGTACCCCAGTGAGAGTCAGTGTCTGTGGAACCCGTACCCCAGTGAGAGTCAGTGTCTGTGGAACCCGTACCCCAGTGAGAGTCAGTGTGTGTGGAACCCGTACCCCAGTGTGAGTCAGTGTCTGTGGAACCCGTACCCCAGTGAGAGTCAGTATGTGTGGAACCCGTACCCCAGTGAGAGTCAGTGTCTGTGGAACCCGTACCCCAGTGAGAGTCAGTGTGTGTGGAACCCGTACCCCAGTCAGAGTCAGTGTCTGTGGAACCCGTACCCCAGTCAGAGTCAGTGTCTGTGGAACCGTACCCCAGTGAGAGTCAGTGTCTGTGGAACCCGTACCCCAGGGAGAGTCAGTGTCTGTGGTACCCGTACCCCAGTGAGAGGTCAGTGTCTGTGGAACCCATACCCCAGTGAGAGTCAGTGTCTGTGGAACCCGTACCCCAGTGACAGTCAGTGTCTGTGGAACCCGTACCCCAGTGAGAGTCAGTGTCTGTGGTACCCCTACCCCAGTGAGAGTCAGTGTCTGTGAACCCGTACCTCAATGAGAGTCAGTGTGTGTGGAACCCGTACCCCAGTGAGAGTCAGTGTCTATGGAGCTGTACCCCAGTGAGAGTCAGTGAGTGTGGAACCCGTACCCCAGTGAGAGTCAGTGTCTGTGGAACCCGTACCCCAGTGAGAGTCAGTGTCTGTGAGACCCGTACCCCAGTGAGAGTCAGTGTCTGTGGAACCCGTACCTCAATGAGAGTCAGTGTGTGTGGAACCCGTACCCCAGTGAGAGTCAGTGTGTGTGGAACCCGTACCCCAGTGAGAGTCAGTGTCTGTGGAGCTGTACCCCAGTGAGAGTCAGTGTCTGTGGAACCCGTACCCCAGTGAGAGTCAGTGTCTGTGGAACCCGTACCCCAGTGAGAGTCAGTGTCTGTGAGACCCGTACCCCAGTGAGAGTCAGTGTCTGTGGAACCCGTACCCCAGTGAGAGTCAGTGTCTGTGAGACCCGTACCCCAGTGAGAGTCAGTGTCTGTGGAACCCGTACCCCAGTGAGAGTCAGTGTGTGTGGAACCCGTACCCCAGTGAGAGTCAGTGTGTGTGGAACCCGTACACCAGTCAGAGTCAGTGTCTGTGGAACCCGTACCCCAGTCAGAGTCAGTGTCTGTGGAACCGTACCCCAGTGAGAGTCAGTGTCTGTGGAACCCGTACCCCAGTGAGAGTCAGTGTCTGTGGAACCCGTACCCCAGTCAGAGTCAGTGTCTGTGGAACCCGTACCCAGTGAGAGTCCGTGTCTGTGGAGCCCGTACCCCAGTGACAGTCAGTGTCTGTGGAACCCGTACCCCAGCGAGAGTCAGTGTCTGTGGACCCATACCCCAGTGAGAGTCAGTGTCTGTGGAACCCGTACCCCAGTGACAGTCAGTGTCTGTGGAAACCCGTACCCCAGTGAGAGTCAGTGTCTGTGGTACCCCTACCCCAGTGAGAGTCAGTGTCTGTGGAAACCCGTACCTCAATGAGAGTCAGTGTGTGTGGAACCACGTACCCCAGTGAGAGTCAGTGTCTGTGGAGCTGTACCCCAGTGAGAGTCAGTGAGTGTGGAACCTGTACCCAGTGAGAGTCAGTGTCTGTGGAACCCGTACCCCAGTGAGAGTCAGTGTGTGTGGAACCCGTACCCCAGTGTGAGTCAGTATCTGTGGAACCGTACCCCACTGAGAGTCAGTGTGTGTGGAACCCGTACCCCAGTGAGAGTCAGTGTGTGTGGAACCCGTACCCCAGTGAGAGTCAGTGTGTGTGGAACCCGTACCCCAGTGAGAGTCAGTGTGTGTGGAACCCGTACCCCAGTCAGAGTCAGTGTCTGTGGAACCCGTACCCCACGAGAGTCAGTGTGTGTGGAACCCGTACCCCAGTGAGAGTCAGTGTGTGTGGAACCCGTACCCCAGTGAGAATCAGTGTGTGTGGAACCCGTACCCCAGTCAGAGTCAGTGTCTGTGGAACCCGTACCCCAGTGAGAGTCAGTGTCTGTGGAACTGTACCCCAGTGACAGTCAGTGTCTGTGGAACCCGTACCCCAGTGACAGTCAGTGTCTGTGGTACCCCTACCCCAGTGAGAGTCAGTGTCTGTGGAACCCGTACCTCAATGAGAGTCAGTGTGTGTGGAACCCGTACCCCAGTGAGAGTCAGTGTCTGTGGAACCCGTACCCCAGTGAGAGTCAGTGTCTGTGGAGCTGTACCCCAGTGAGAGTCAGTGAGTGTGGAACCCGTACCCCAGTGAGAGTCAGTGTCTGTGGAACCCGTACCCCAGTGAGAGTCAGTGTCTGTGAGACCCGTACCCCAGTGAGAGTCAGTGTCTGTGGAACCCGTACCCCAGTGAGAGTCAGTGTCTGTGGACCCCGTACCCCAGTGAGAGTCAGTGTCTGTGGAACTGTACCCAGTGAGAGTCAGTGTCTGTGGAACCCGTACCCCAGTGAGAGTCAGTGTCTGTGGAACCCATACCCCAGTGAGAGTCAGTGTCTGTGGAACCCGTACCCCAGTGACAGTCAGTGTCTGTCGAACCCGTACCCCAGTGACAGTTAGTGTCTGTGGAACCCGTACCCCAGTGAGAGTCAGTGTCTGTGGTACCCGTACCCCAGTGAGAGTCAGTGTCTGTGGAACCCGTACCCCAGTGAGAGTCAGTGTGTGTGGAACCTGTACCCCAGTGAGAGTCAGTGTCTGTGGAGCTGTACCCCAGTGAGAGTCAGTGAGTGTGGAACCCGTACCCCAGTGAGAGTCAGTGTGTGTGGAACCCGTACCCCAGTGACAGTCCGTGTCTGTGAGCCCGTACCCCAGTGAGAGTCAGTGTCTGTGGTACCCGTACCCCAGTGAGAGTCAGTGTCTGTGGAACCCATATCCCAGTGAGAGTCAGTGTCTGTGGAACCCGTACCCCAGTGACAGTCAGTGTCTGTGGAACCCGTACCCCAGTGAGAGTCAGTGTCTGTGGTACCCGTACCCCAGTGAGATTCAGTGTCTGTGGAACCGTACCCAGTGAGAGTCAGTGTCTGTGGAACCCGT
>NW_028226771.1:0-25976 GCF_052327205.1 Somniosus microcephalus
GTTTTGCTTATAGTAAAAATGAAAGGGAGAAAATTGAAGGAGACAAATGTAGATATTAAGTTCGGAACTTACAAGGGATTCAAAAGGTGAGTCTGCAACAGGACAGATGAGATTCATAGGTGTCAGTACTAAAAACTAGGTGCTGGGAGACATACTAAGGGACTGCCACAATGCTGCTTACCGGATGGAGGCCTGAATTGTGACAATTAATGACAGAGATAGAAAAGGAAATCCCATTATAACTGTTGACATAAAAGCATTACAAGATTCTTAATATAATTTAGATTTGTGAACGTAGCACTGACTTGCTTTCTCTGCATTTGAAGAGGATCACATTCACATATGACTGCCTACTTCCACCTCCATAATATCGCCCATCTCCATCCCTGCCTCAGCTCATCCATGCCTTTGTTACTTCTAGACTTGACTATTCCAATGCTCTCCTGGCCGTCCTCCCAACTTCCACCTTCCATAAACTTGAGCTCATCCAAAACTCTGCTGCCCATATCCTAACTCGCACCAAGTCCCATTCATCCATTACTCCTGTGCTCGCTGACCCAATGTGCCCTGTAAGCTGTGCTTTGTTCTGCGCGACCCGTTTCTATTACTGCGTGGTCCCTTTAAATTTTTGCACATGCACGGTACTTACAATGGAAAAGCCAGTGAGCAGCCTGCGCAGGACCTTTCCCATTGCCGCGCAGCTTAGAGGGAACATTACGCTGACCTATATTGGCTCGCGATCCGGCAACGTCTCGATTAAAAATTCTCATTTTTGTTTTCAAATCCCTCCATGGCCTTGACCCTCGCTATCTCTGTAACCTCCTCAAGCCCTTCAACCCTCCAAGATCTCTGTGCCACTCCAATTCTGGCCTCTTCATATCCCAATTTTAGTTGCTCCATCGTTGGCGGCCATGCCTTCAGCTGCCTGGGCCCTAGGCTCTTGAATTCCCTCCCTAAGCCTCTCTACCCCACTTTCCTCCTTTAAGATGCTCCTTAAAACCTACCTCTTTGGCCAGGCTTTTGATCACCTGTTGTAATACTTCCTTGTGTCGCTCAGTGTCAAATTTTGTTGGATAACACTCCTGTGAAACGTCTTGGGATGTTTTACTACATTAAAGGCGCTATATAAATGCAAGTTGTTGTTGAAATGCCATAGAGTGTCAGGCTACATTTTCTTAAGGATGGTGCCTGCAAACAATTACCTCAATTGTTTGTTTTGATTATTTATTCAGCCTTCTCAGCCTATGGCAGAATATTACAGGTCTGGATGCCACTGACACACATTGGGCTGGACTTTACAAGCCCTGAGGAGGCGGGTTTGGAGGCGGGACTGCTGGGAAAATGGGAAAAATTGGGAGCAGGTCCCAACCCTGCTCCCAACTCACCTCCGAACCATCTTCCTGGGAGGCGGGTCCCCGTCTTCTCGAGGCCGGTACAGGGATTAGAGCCAATTAACTGCCTGTTAACAGGTAGTTAACAGGCAGTTAAGAGATTTTTCACCATTTTACGCCTGCTGATGCAGGCTTCCTGACGTCGGGAAACCACACCAGGGTCAGCGAGGCGAGCAGTGCGTCTGCGGGGGTGAGAGGGGTCGAAATGTCAGCTGTAGAGGTGAATGATGGGTGCAAGTGTGGACAGGTAAGTATGAGAGGTGAGTTAAAGTGTTGGAAAAAGTTTCCTTTTGCTTCTTTCTGCAGGCTTCAACCTTTGAGGATCCGGAGGTGCCTCATCTCAACGGCAGAGATGACAGAATAGCTGCTGCATTCTCAGATGCAGCAGCCATCTGCTTTCTGTTGAGGACAGCGGTCTTGGTGAGCCTGTGTGCAAGGGCTCACCTTAGAACAGAGATTGTCAGTGTTTGACAGCTTCTCAAAGCTGTCAAACGCTGACAATTCATCCGTCAAAAATTTTTCAACAGACGAAGCGTCATACGCTGACGTCATCTGGCACCAGCTTTCCCTTAATTGGCCAGTAAGCCCGCAGGGTGGGCTTAACAAGGCCAATCAAGGGAAAATAGCGTGGGTTGGTCAGACGTCGCTGGGGGCGGGACTGAAACCCGGAAACCAGAAGTCCCGCCTCCAGCACGTCTCCATTGAGAAAATCCAGCTCATTGTGTTTCCTAATGGCTGGACCTTGAGATTAGGCTTTGTTCAGCATACAAAGATAGCCAGGTGTCACTGTATCTTTTGATGAATGGCAATTTTAAAAGTCTGCAAAACCTGAATTTAAGTAACTTTGTTCTCATGGCATGGTATGTCCCAGAGTGTGTCTAGGGAGAGGGGTTAACTGATGGGCCTATACCCAGGCAGAGAAATTTATTCAGCAGCTTTTGACCAATTCAGCAGTTCTTCTGTTTATGTGGAAGTGAACAGGTGAAGACTGTGGAGTAGACTGAACTTCGGGTATACATTTTGTGTTACAGATGCTGGTCCAGATTCATTCACGAGGGAGAAAGGAATAGGATATACTGATAAGGTTCGATGAAGAGGAATGGGAGGGGGCTCGTGTGGAGCTTAAACGCTGACATAGACTAGTTGGGCCAAATGGCCTGTTTCTGTGCTGTAAATTCTAAGTAACTGTTGTTAGAGTTGGTGAAGCATTGCATATCTATTATTTTGTTAATCAGGATGGTTGTAAATATTGCAATCTACTGGAATCTCTTGCAATGTTTTGCTCCTGTTTAATTTTTACTTTTAGCTTGATTCATAGATTAGAACCTATGCCACACAGAATCATTAATCTTCTATTATCTAAATACCAAGAGGACTTGTGTTATTTCCAAAGAGCAAGTTACAGTAATAATGGTTTACCTTGGACATGGCTACATTACCTGATATTGTGTGTATAAGGAAATACTTGGTTTGTAAGGAACATTCCTGTCACATAAATGCCAGGTAATGATTATCTCAAACAGGAAAAAAACCCAGCCATCCCTCTTGTTCTTCAATGGCATCATCAGAAATGAGTCCTCCACCATCAACAACTTGAGGGTCACCACTGATCAGATGCTTAACTGGAACAACCCTGTCAACACTGTGACAACAAGAGCAGGGCAGAGGCTTAGTACTCTGTAACAAGTAACTTGTCTCCTGACCTCTCAAAGCCTCTCAACCATGTACAAGGCTCAAGTCAGGAATGTGATGGAATACTCGTCACTCAACTAGATTGGTGTAGCTGCAACAACACTTGAGACATGATGCCATCCAGGACAGAACAGTTTGCTTGTTTTGCCCCCATGCTACTGGATTTAATATCTATCCCTCACCACCACCAGTACACTGGCTGAAGTATGTACAATCTATGGGTTGCACTGCAGCGACTCACCAAGGTACTTCAGCAGCACCTCCCTCCCCTTCAGCCGAGACAAACAAGAGCAGCTATGTCATGAGAATATCAACACCTTCAAGTTCTCCAAGTCGCACATCATCCTGACGGACCTATATCATTGTTCCTTCATTGCTGGGTAAAAATCCTAGAATTCCCTTCTTAACAGCCTTGTGGGAGCACCATCACCACAAGGACTGCTGTAGTTCAATGAGAAAGCCCATCCCACTATCTTCACCAGGCACTTTGAGGTGGGCAATAAATGTGGCCTTGCCAATGTCCCTCATGTCCTTAAAAAATTTTTTTTTTTAATTAATGCGCATGGTCCATGAAAAGAATGGACATTTTGGGAAGAATAGTAGTTTCCCATCCACGCCTTTGTTACCTCTAGACTTGACTGTTCCAACGCACTCCTGGCTGGCCTCCCATGTTCTATCCTACGTAAAGTTGAGGTCATCCAAGACTTGGCTGTCCGTGTCCTAACTTGCACCAAGTCCTGTTCACCCATCGCCCCTGTGCGCGCTGATCTACATTGGCTCCCGGTTAAGCAACGCCTCAATTTCAAAATTCTCATCCTTGTTTTCAAATCCCTCCCTAGCCTTGCCACTCCCTATCTTTGTAATCTTCTCCAGCCCTGCAACCCCCCCCCGAGATATCTGCGCTCCTCTAATTCTGCCCTCTTGAGCATCCCTGATTATAATCGCTCAACCATTGGTGGCCGTGCCTTCTGTTGCCTAGGCCCTAAGCTCTGGAATTCCCTGCCTAAACCTCTCCGCCTCTCTACCTCTCTTTCCTCCTTTAAGACGCTCCTCAAAACCTACCTCTTTGACCAAGCTTTTGGTCACCTGCCCTAATTTCTCCTTATATGGCTCGGTGTCACTTTTTTTTGTCTTATAATACTCCTGTGAAGCGCCTTGGGACATTAAAGGTGCTATATAAATACAAGTTGTTGTTACTGTATCAATCAAACCTCCCTCTGGTTAGTAGAATAGCCCACTCATAACAGATAGAATAATCATACAAAACATATGGTCATGCATCAAACAGGTGGATTTTCAGATTCAGATTGCCAGTATACTTCTGGTGTATTTCATTTCATTGGACTTGTGTAATTTGTTGCTGCTGGAAGGTTTGGTCTCAATGTCTTTCAAGTGGGAAATAATTAGAGAAGCAAAAGATCTGATCAACTCCTGTTCCAATTAACTTTTCTGATTTGATCTTCTATTTGGATTATTTTCACCTTTCTGAAACACTGCATCTTGTTGATAATCGTTGAAATGTAGAACTATTAATAATCACACCCAAATCCTATTTCTTTCCTGCCTTTGCAAATGGACACAGGTCTAGAATGCATATAGTTCTCACAGCAGGTTCCTCTGATTGCTTGCTAACATTTTGAGCTGTAGTTTGTGCCTGGGTGATCCTTGAGCATCAACTTCTGGTTTCCTAGATGCCTTCATGACCAGTTGGCATCAAATGACATTTTTGCTTTCTTTTCCTCCCCAACCTTACTGTTTTGATTTAATTTGTTGTTTTATTTAAATCTGATTTAAACATCAATTTAGGTGAGTCAAATTCTCCCCAGAAATATTAGTGGTTTTTCTTTTAAGGAGAATTTGGTTTTGTCCTTGTCCTACTAGGCTTGTCTGGTCCTTGATTTAAACTGTCCAAGCACAAAATAGGATCTTATCATGGTTTTATGGGCCAAACCCTCCCTGAAGTCTTTGTGTTGTTGCCCCTTTAAAAAGGAAGGTCTTTGAATGTATCCTGGTGATGATGATGTAAATATAAACAGGTTATTTAACTTAAACAGTGATTGGATGATTAGAGGACATCATTACTCAATTGGCAAAACTTGCAAGACTAATGGAAGTGTTTCTTTGCTGAATGGTTGTGAAACAGACACCCAACAAGAGCTAATGTTATGTGTAGCTCCCTGATAGTTCAGCAAACTTATCCATTGAGCAGATGATCCCTACAGACTAGGAAGATCTCAAGTTCAGTCAACAATCTCTGTTATTAGTTGATTTTACCTGCGGCTATGATACAGTTGGCCTCCACCTGAGTTAGGAAGGGGTTAATGGCTAAAGTTCACTAACATTAAAGTCAAGGGCCGCGATCTTTATAGAGGAGGCGGATTGAGGGCGGGCCCGCTGCTCGGCAGCTTTCGGACCCGTTCCCGGACGCCGCCTCCCAGCAGTTACTATTTTTGTTTGATTGGCCTCGTTACGGCCGATGTGCAGGTCCCTCCAGGCAATTGGTTGCAGAGCGTCAGATTCTCGCCTCTGATGATGCATTGTTTCAGGTAAAAATTTAAAGGGGCCATGTCCCCTTTGCAAAAGCATTAGGTTTTTCCCCTTAAAGGTGTTGGCTGCTGCAGGAATGCCAGCCCCAAAAACTAAGGCTGCACCCAGGTTCATGGAGGGCTCCCTCCATGCTCTTGTGGAGGGCTCCCTCCATGCTCTTGTGGAGGGCGTTAGAGGATGCCAGGAGGTCCTCTTCCCTGGAAACGCAAGGAGGAGGCCTCCTCAGCAAACTAAGGCCGCTTGGCTGCAAATTGCTGAGGTGAGTTCGAGGTCTGTGTGCAGGCGCACATGGGTTCAGTGTCGAAAAATGTTTAATGATCTGCTGAGATCACCTAAAGTGTGGCCTCTGTGTTCTGGGAAATGGAAGTTCAAGAGTGAGGGCTCAGGGAGAATTCCATGTAGAATGTTGGTGGTGACACTGAGCGCAAACCACCATTTATTGGACAGATGATGCCTGGGGTATTTGAGAATGTCGGACTTATATTCATCTCCATGTGCCAGCCACCTGTGGTTGAAGCGTAACCTTACGTGAATCTGGCATGGATGAGTGCATCCCTTGCCTGACGGCCAGCAATGTGGTCGCCTGCTGCTGGATTGGCCAGATGCGGACCCACAAGGCGTCGCTCCCCATCCTCCTGATCCTCCTCCTGATCCTCTTCCTCTTCCTCCAAGGAGGCTGTGTGCTGAGCCACTTGTTCATCTGGCAGCACTAAGCCGCACTGCTTTGCGATGTTGTGCAGGGCACAGCAGACCATGACGATTCTGTACACCCTGGCTGGTTCATACTGCAAGGCTCCTCTAGATCTGTCTAGGCATCGGAAACACATTTTGAAAAAGCCGATGGTTTGCTCGATGATGCTTCTGGTGGACATGTGACTCACATTGTACCACTCCTCAGCATCGTTTGATGGCCTCCTCATTGGTGTCACAAGCCACTTTTTCAGGGGATAGCCCTTGTCAGTGCGATAGTGCGAGTCAGCAGAGAGTGCTGTGAGTTTGGGTAAGTGTGAGATTTCTTTAATTGTTATTTCTCTTTAAATCATTCTTGATAAGATTACTTAAGCAGTTTAAGTAAAGGGGAAAAGTTAAATATTTGGGATTCTGTTGGTTTAAGAAGAGTAAAACAAGGTAACACTGCAGGAGGAGTAAATTGGCACAGCAGGCAGTGGAAACCAGTTCTCTAACCAATCAGCAGGGGTGACTCATTTGGCTGTAAACAAACAAACAGTATAAAAAGACCAGTGCTGGTGCGAGCAAGCACTGAGTGCGAGTCAGCAGAGAGTGCTGTGAATTTGGGTAAGTGTGAGAGTTCTTTAATTGTTATTTCCCTTTAAATCATTCTTGATAAGATTACTTAAGCAGTTTAAGTAAAGGGGAAAAGTTAAATATTTGGGATTCTGTTGGTTTAAGAAGAGTAAAACAAGGTAACACTGCAGTAGGAGTAAATTGGCACAGCAGGCAGTGGAAACCAGTTCTCTAACCAATCAGCAGGGGTGACTCATTTGGCTGTAAACAAACAAACAGTATAAAAAGACCAGTGCTAATGCGAGCAAGCACTGAGTGCGAGTCAACAGAGAGTGCTGTGAGTTTGGGTAAGTGTGAGTTAGGGTAAGTGTGGTGTTAGGTGCTCTTTTCAAACTTTAACTCTGTGGGTTGTAGTTAATAAGGCCTTTCTGGTGCAGAGTGACTGTTGGTAAACCATTTAACTGGTGTAATTAGAGGGATTGATTTAATTTAAATCCAATTAATTAAAGGGGATACTAGCATCTATAATCGGGCAGAGGGTGTCCATAACTAACAATAAAAAATTTATTAATTACATAGAATGGAGCAGGTGATGTGTTACTGTTGCGAGATGTGGGAGCCGGTGGACCCCATTGAGGCTCACGGTGATTACATCTGTGACAAGTGTCTGCTGCTACAGGAACTCCAGCTCCGTGTTGATGAGCTGGAGTCTGAGCTTCAGACACTGCGACATATCAGGGAGGGGGAGAAGTACGTGGACTCTGTGATTCAGGAGGTGGTCACACCTATGAAGTTAATTAATTCAGATGTAGCCCATGGTCAGGGACAGGATGGTGTGACTATGAGTGAGGCAGGTACGGGGATCCAGGAGGTAGTGTTGGAGGAGCCACAGCCCTTGCTCTTGTCCAACAGGTTCGAGGTTCTTACTCCCTGTGGGGACGGGAGCAGGGACTGCAGGGAGGATGAGCAACCTGGCCACAGCACCGTGGAACAGGGGGCCATTCAAGAGGGGGGAGTAAATAGAAATGTTGTAGTGGTAGGGGATAGTATTATTAGGGGGATAGATAGAGTTCTCTGCAGCCGAGAGCGAGAGTCCCGAAGGCTGTGTTGCCTACCCGGTACCAGGGTTAAGGACATCTCCTCTGGGCTGGAAAGAAACTTGCAGTGGGAGGGGGTGGATCCAGTTGTCGTGGTCCATGTTGGTAGAAATGATGTAGATAGGACTAGGAAGACGGTTCTGTTAAAGGAGCATGAGCAGCTAGGGGTCAAATTAAAAAACAGAACCTCAAGGGTAATAATCTCTTATTACCTGAGCCACGAGCGAATTTGGCTAGGACAAATAAAATTAGAGAGTTAAATGCGTGGCTCAAAGACTGGTGTGGGAGAAATGGGTTTTGCTTCCTGGGACACTGGCACCAGTACTGGGGCAGGAGGGAGCTGTTCCGTTGGGACGGGCTTCACTTGGCCAGTGCTGGGACGAGAGTCCTGGCGAATCATATAACTAGGGCTGTAGAGAGGGCTTTAAACTAACTACTGGGGGGGGGAGGTTCCTAGAGAGCAAATAATAAAAATGACAACAGAGAAGGTTATAGACTTAGGTAGCAGTGGGGAAATTAAAAGCCAGAGCGTGTCAGGAAGGGGCAGAAGGTATGGAGTAAAAGGTAAAGTAATAAAAAGGGCAAAAGCAGGAACTAAGTGTCACAAAACATATTTGAAAGTTTTCTATCTGAATGCACGTAGCATTCATAACAAAATAGACGAGTTAATGGCACAAATAACTACATATGGGTATGATCTTGTGGCCATTACAGAAACATGGCTGCAGGGTGACAATGCCTGGGAATTAAACATACCAGGTTATTTAACGATCAGGAAGGACAGGCAGGGAGGAAGGGGAGGTGGGGTGGCTATGTTAATAAAGGAAGGAATCACTGTAATACAGAGAAATGATATTGGGTCAAAAGATCAGGATAATGAAACAGTTTGGGTGGAGATAAGGAATAATAAGGGGAAAAAAACACTAGTGGGCGTAGTCTATAGGCCTCCGAACAGTTGCAACTCTGTTGGACGGAGTATCAATCAGGAAATAGTTGAGGCTTGTAATAAGGGAACATCTATAATTATGGGGGATTTTAACTATCATATTAATTGGACAAATCAAATTGGGCAGGGCTGCCTTGAGGATGAGTTCATTGAGTGTATTAGGGATGGGTTCCTTGAGCAGTATGTAACTGAACCGACCAGGGGGCAAGCAACCTTAGATCTGGTCCTGTGTAACGAGACAGGATTAATTAAAAATGTCCTAGTAAAGGATCCCCTTGGAATGAGTGACCATAACATGGTTGAATTCCATATTCAATTAGAGGGTGAGAAGGTTGGATCTCAAACAAGCGTGCTAAGCTTGAATTAAGGAGACTATGAAGGTATGAGAGCGGAATTGAGTAGAGTGGATTGGGAAAATAGATTAAAGGGTAAGACGATACATGATCAGTGGTGTACATTTAAGGAGTTATTTTACAACTTCCAAAAAAAATATATTCCACTGAGAAGAAAAGGGTGTAAAAGAAAAGACAGCCATCCGTGGCTAAGTAAAGAAATTAAGGATAGTATTCGACTAAAAACAAGGGCATATAAGGTAGCCAAATCTAGTGGGAGGATAGAGGATTGGGAAAACTTTAAAAGACAGCAAAAAATAACAAAACGATTGATTAAGAAAGGGAAGATAGATTATGAAAGTAAATTAGCAAAAAATATAAAAACAGATAGTAAGAGTTTTTATAGTTATATAAAAAGAAAAAGGGTGGCTAAAGTAAATGTTGGTCCCTTAGAGGATGAGACCGGGAAATTAATGGTGGGAAATATGGAGATGGCAAAAACACTGAATGAATATTTTGTATCAGTCTTTACAGTAGAGGACACTAAGAATATCACAACACTGGACAAACAGGGGGCTATGGGGGGGAGGAGCTAAACACGATCAAAATCACTAAGGAAGTGGTACTCGGTAAAATAATGGGACTCAAGGCGGATAAATCACCTGGACCTGATGGCTTACATCCTAGGGTCTTGAGGGAAGTGGCGGTAGGGATTGTGGATGCATTGGTAATAATTTTCCAAAACTCCCTGGACTCAGCAAAGGTCCCGGCAGACTGGAAAACTGCTAATGTAACACCCTTATTTAAAAAGGGCAGTAGACAGAAGGCTGGAAACTATAGACCGGTTAGCCTAACATCTGTGGTAGGTAAAATTTTGGAGTCCATTATTAAGGAGACAGCAACAGGACATTTGGATAAACATAATTTAATAGGACAAAGTCAGCATGGTTTTATGAAGGGGAAGTCATGTTTGACAAATTTGCTGGAGTTCTTTGAGGAAGTAACATATAGGGTGGATAAAGGGGAACCAGTGAACGTAGTGTATTTAGACTTCCAAAAGGCATTTGACAAGGTGCCACACAAAAGATTATTGCTTAAGATAAAAAATCACAGGATTGGGGGTAATATTCTGGCATGGATAGAGGATTGGCTATCTAACAGAAGGCAGAGAGTTGGGATAAATGGTTCATTCTCAGACTGGCAATCAGTAACTAGTGGTGTTCCGCAGGGGTCAGTGCTGGGTCCCCAACTCTTTACAATCTATATTAATGATTTGGAGGAGGGGACCGAGTGTAACATATCAAAGTTTGCAGATGATACTAAGATGGGAGGGAAAGTAGTGAGCGAGGAGGACATAAAAAACCTGCACGGGGACATAGACAGGCTAAGTAAGTGGGCAGAGATTTGGCAGATGGAACACAATACTGGAAAGTGTGAGGTTATGCATTTTGGCAGGAAAAATCGTAGAGCAAGTTATTATCTTAATGGCGAGAAACTGGAAAGTACTGAAGTACAAAGGGATCTGGGGGTCCTGGTGCACGAAACTCAAAAGGTTAGTATGCAGGTGCAGCAAGTGATTAAGAAGGCCAATGGAATGTTGGCTTTCATTGCTAGGGGGATAGAATTTAAAATAGGGAGGTATTGCTTCAGTTGTACAAGGTATTGGTGAGACTGCACCTGGAATACTGCATACAGTTTTGGCATCCATACTTAAGAAAAGACATACTTGCTCTCGAGCCAGTACAAAGAAGGTTCACTCGGTTAATCCCGGGGATGAGGGGATGGACATATGAGGAGAGGTTGAGTAGATTGGGACTCTACTCATTGGAGTTCAGAAGAATGAGAGGCGATCTTATTGAAACATATAAGATTGTGAAGGGGTTGGATCGGGTGGATGCGGGGAGGATGTTCCCGATGATAGGTGAAACTAGAACTAGGGGGCATAGTCTTAGAATAAGGGGCTGCTCTTTCAAAACTGAGATGAGGAGAAACTACTTCACTCAGAGGGTGGTAGGTCCATGGAATATGCTGCCCCAAAAAGCTGTAGAAGCTACATCATTGCATAAATTTAAAACAGAAATAGACAGTTTCCTAGAAGTAAAGGGAATTAAGGGTTACGGGGAGCGGGCAGGAATTTGGACATGAGTCTAGGTTCAGATCGGTCATGGCCCTGTGGGTAGCGGAGCAGGCCCAGGGGCCATGTAGCCTGATCCTGCTCCTATTTCGTGTGTCTAATTCTGTTAGATTCAGGAGATGGTTCTGTGATAGTAGATTGGCGGTTAGGATCAGATCAGCCATGATCTTATTGAATGGCGGAGCAGGCTCGAGGGGCCGATTGGCCTACTCCTGCTCCTATTTCTTATGTTCTTATGTCGCCAAGAAGCCATCCGGAAAGTTGGGTTGGCGGATGGAAGAGCTGAGGCACAGTAGACAGGATGAAGGAGTCATGGCAACTGCCAGAGTACTTTGCGTAAACGTGCATGATGATCTTCATGTGATTACACAGCAGCTGGATGTTCAGGGAGTGGAATCCCTTGTGGTTGACAAGTACAGCTGGGTTGTGATAGGGGGCCCTAATGGCTACATGTGTGCAGTCTATGACGCCCTGCATCATTGGCAAGCCTGCCATATTGACAAAGCCAACAGCGCATGCCATCACAGTTGGGCCATCCGTGGAGAAGTGGATGTAATTGTGTGCCTTTGCAAAGAGGGAATTGGTGACCTGCGTGATGCAGGTGTGTGCGGCCGACTGGGAGATGCCGCTGATGTCTGCAGCTGATCCCTAGAAGGAGCCCGAAGCAAAGAAGTTGAGTGCGGTGGTGACTTTGACAGCAACTGCTAAGAAGTGTCCACATGCTCCTCTGGGCTCCAGGTGTTGGTGCAGAATTGCGCAGATGTCAGCGACTACGTCTCTCGAAAGTCTCAGCCTCCTTTGGCACTGCTGCTCAGTGATGCTGAGGAAGCTGATCCTCTGCCTGTAAACCCTGTGTTGGGTGTATCTCCTGTGGCAAGGTGCAGCCCTGCGCTGAGGCCCTCTACCCTGTGCATCACCAGGTGGGTGAGGAGGAGGTTGGCGCATCTGGTGCTGGTGCTGCTGTTGTGGCTGGTTGTGGTGCTGCCACGGCTGCTCTTCCTCCGAATCTGACGACCAGGATGAGAGGATATAAATGGTCCTCATCCCGTTGCAATAGATTTCAGTTGAGGCAAGAAGCTTGCAAGCGCACAGTTGAAGTGGCCTGAGATTATTCCAATCAGGTCACACTGCAGATGGCTGCAGATGACCAGTCACAAGGTCAGTAGAGTTGCAAAATCTTATCCCAAAACTCCAACAACAAAGTTGTTGCATTTGAATGTCAGCCATGTTACAGGAGCGCTTTTAAAGTGCTGCAACAATGACTACAAATCATGTTCTCCAGCAACTCATCTCCTTGCAACTGGCCTGTTTCTGACAAGACAGGAAACAGGAGCCAGAGGCACGAAGATGGGAAACCACTATAAAAATAGGATTAGCAAGGCAGTTAACAGGCTGTTAACCGCCTTAACTACCTGTCCCACCGGTTCCAATCGGGTCAGTTTGGGAGCGGCTGACCCGACACTCACGAAAACCGTGTGGGGGCGGGATGGTGGCGGGCTGGCAGTCGATTTTCGCTGCCCACCTGCCTCCAAACCCACCTCCTCAGGGCTATCGAGCCCAAGGTGTTTGAGTCCCAATTTAATGAGAAATAAGGAAAATTCTTTAATGTATTCTTTCCAATCTTTTTGTTCAGCTAATATTTAGTTTCTTATGTTTAGTGTCTTAATGTATTTTTCCTTCAGCTGATGTTTAGTGTTTTTTTAAATTTTGCAAATGATGTTTGCTGTGTAAATTTACATTTATTTTGCAGCTGTTAAATTAAGCTGCTGAGTGTAATTTTTTTAGTTAATATTTCCTGAGTTTTTCTTGTGTTTCCTGGATCTGGCCACTGGTGGGAATGTTTGTGTAATGAGAGAAGCAACAGAATCATTGGGGGGAATTTTAACCTGGAGGAGCAGGTGGGGTTGGGTGCGGGTGAGGGGTTAAATCCGGCAAAAATGTGAGCGCGTCAGGAAGCCGGCTCCAACCCACCGACTTTTGCATTTCACTCCAGCGCATTAGGCTGCGTGCACGCAACCCCCTCGGGAGAGGAGGGCTGACAATTGACATATGTTAATCGCTCCATTAGAGCAATATTGACATGGGTTTTGCACATTAACTTTGGGTCTGCGGGTTTCCCAGGGTTCCTGGAAGTTGCCAGTGAAAGCAAGCTGAGAACACAGCAGCAATTGAGGGGGCTGAAGCCATGACAGGGAAAAATGCCAATCAGTACAGCTGCTTTCTTACCTGCTTGTGGGTTTGTTCCTAGTACTTGCGCTGAGAGGTTATACACTTTGGAGGTCTCCTCCACGGTTTGGAGGTCTGATCTGTACTTTGGTGCTCTAATCTATCAGGGCAGCATGGGTGTTGCTTGCGCTGTGTTAGATTGGACCTCAGATGAGGACCAAGATGATCAGCAGCAGTCTGCTGCTCACATACCTGCAGCTCCATAGGAGAGAGATGCAGCTCACAGGAGGCCATACCCGGAAAGGATAAGGTTCCTCGACATGTTGGAACACCAGTGTCTCAGGAGGCTCAGGGTGTCGTTTCAGGTGGCGGCAGACATTTGCAGCATGCTGAAACAAGACCTGCTGCCAACTGGACCTGGTGGCCACGCTTTACTAGTGGCTATCAAAGTCACCACCACCCTCAATGTTTTTGCCTCTGGATCCTTCAAGGAATCAACATTTGCAGGATTTTGCAGTCAGCGGCACACAAATGCATAAGACAGGAAACTGATGGCTTGTTTGCCAGGGCCGTCAATTATGTCAACTTTACCGGCGATGAAGCCAGTCAGAATGAGCGGGCGCTCGGGTTTGCGGCTTTGGCTGGCTTGTTGACTGCACGCATGTGGCAATTACGGCACCCCCAAATCAGCCAGGAGTATTCATCAACCACAAGGGCTTCCACTCCATCAATGTGCAGCTGCTGTGGAGCCACAAAAAGATCTATATGCAGGTATGCGCAAGATTCCCAGGCAGCTGCCATGATGCTTTCGTCCTGTGGCAGTCCACCCTCCCTGATCTCTTTGCACCTCGAAGCAGAGTTACTGGCTGGCTGCTCAGAGACAAGGGATACCCACTTAAAACACAGCTGCTGACACCTCTCGGAAACCCGAGGAATGAGGTCCAGGAGCGATTCAGTGAATGCCATATGACCGCCATATGTGTCATCGAACAAGCCATTGGCATGCTGAAGATCTGGAGGCACCCTTCAGTACTCACCAGCCAGGGTCTCCAGAATGGTCGTGGTGTGCTGCGCTCTGCGCAACATTGCACCGCAGCGAGGTTTGGACCTGCAGGAAGAACAAGGCGCAGATCACAGAGCTTCTTTGGATGATTTCAAGGAGGAGGAGGAGGGTGATGCAGGCAGTGGACCACCATTGTCGCACATTGCTGCCCGAGATGCCCTCATTATTGCAAGGTTCACTTAGGTTCCACCAATGTACCCATCTAACAACCACATATAAAAATCACTTTTGCACCCCCCACCTCCATGCCACTAACACAAAGCAGTCCTTCAAACAACCAAGCATCCCTTTCACAGCCCCCCATTGCTCTGCGTCAATTCATGTCTTCCTATTCATCATCACACAACTGAAAAGGTCACTTGCCAGCCAGCAACCAAGAAAAGGCATTTTGGGAAAGAATAATATTTAAGTGGTTCAAATAGACAACAGAAACTTAATAATCTAACAATGTGTAGCACACCCTGTGACTTCAGCAGAGTTAGAGGCAGGCTGCTCAAATCCCTGCTCTGACTGTTGAGTTGCTCTTGGCAGATGTTCTCTGGGTTTTGGAGCCTGTGAGGTCCATGCCAAAGACTGCTCCACCTACACCTGTGCAGGGGCAGACTCGACCATCGGGACACGAGGCAGCATATGGGGTACTGACTGAAGGTGGGAGGGCCAACGGGTGAGAAGTGGAAGCGTTTTGAGCTGAGTCCCCACTGCCATGTCCCCTTTCACCATCATCTCTCTCATGGCCCAGCCTGCTAGCAATGTGCTGGAGAACACTTTGCTACAGATTAATGGGGCGATGAAAGGCCAAGGCTTTAGGATATCATTCATCCTATTTAAGGTGGCATTCAGAGCATGCAAGCCATTGGTGAAGGCCTGCATGGACTCGTGTGATTGCTGCTCGATGTAGTTGGCCCCTCTTTCCATGGAATAAGACATAATCGCAAAGGCCTGCGACATCATGCCACTCATGCTTGAGGCGCACTCCTCCAATCTCTCTGCAATCATGCACAAAGTGCTTGGAACGTGTCAGTACATTGCACATTCTCTGCTGCTTAAGAAGTATCCCCTTCGTCGACGGCTCCCGGGGTACAGCATCTGCGTCCAGCTGAGCAGAGCTTGGAGAGTCCTGCACCCTCCAATGCGGACTCTCCACTGCTGTCCCTGATTCCACCATCTGCTCTTGCTCACTTGTGAAGTGTGTGTCACCATGTGAAAACCCAACTATCTCTCTAACTTGTCCCATGGAAATGTAAGTATCTGAGCTGGTACATGGTCTGCATATGTCCTATGGCGGTGCACCCTCAGAGGGAGTGAGCTCCTCTGAAGATTCATCGTCATCATCATCGTGGGCAACCTGGACCACCTCCTGCTGGATACGTGAAGGCCCTGTGGGAGATAGAAGACATGAATGAGTACTGTGAAGGTAAGAATGCTTGAAGTTATCATTAAGTACATGATCATATTTCAGTGGCTGTTGACATCAAGTCAACATGACTGAGTGTTGCATGCCATATGGCTGCCTGATATTTAATTCTGTCACCAGTTAGCTGGCAGGCCCCCATCTCCGACGGCCAGGTATGTGGATACTCTGCTAATCTCCTGCATCTCCCCCTCTGCAGATGTTAATTGAGAGATCGCTGAAGGGCCACCTCCGGTTCTCTGCCTCTCCCTGGTGTTCTCTACTCTGATCTGTTCACCCAATGGGTGGAGAGCATTTCTTGAGGGTGACAATGAGGGATAGGCATGACATTGCATAAGGATGAGTGTGAGCGTCAGTGATGGATGGATAGATGGGGATGTGAGTAAGTGCATAGACAGAGAAGGATGGATGCACCTGCAAGGTAGGGAGGAGTGATGTGCTGTAGTAGGCTTGAGAAGGTAGAGTGAGGGGGTTAGGGTGATACACACATCAGGATGTCGAGCAGTGTTCCATTGTTTTCACCTTCCTGCTCTGCTGAGGTCATTGAATCGCTTCCTACATTGGTACCAGAGAGCGTGGCGCCACGGCCCTGCTGCTGACCTCCTTGGCAACTTCCAACCACGCCTTCTTTGTCTCAGCTGCAGGCCTCTTCTTCCCGCCACTAGGGAAGAGCATCTCCCTCTGGGCCCTTACAGTCCCAAACAGCACATCCAGGGAGTTGTCGCTGAAGTGGAGCGCAGCCTTTGTCCGTCTCATCTCCAAAGCAAGAGGTCAATGGCTCTCCATGACAACACCAAACTCCTTCAACTTGCATGTTTGGGGTGTATCTTTAAATACTGGAGTTGAAATCATGTCATGTGCGTTTCCATCTTGCCCACTGATGCTAATAGGACGGGAAACCCGGAAATAAAATGATAATGAGGTGGCTGAGTTAAAAATTCACTGACAGACGCACTGTACTTACGTCTGGGTTTCTCACATGCTAAAACCACATCAGATCAAAAGTTTTATAAATTAGTGAGTAGAATACAAAAGCATATAGGTAATGCTAAACCTATACAACTCATTGGCTAGACTGCAGTAGAATATTGTGTCTCTTTTGAGTACCCCTTATAGGAAAGATGTCAAGGTTACTGGAGAGGAGGATGCAGAAGAGATTCACTAAGATGAGACCAGAGATGAGAGGCTTTAGTTATGAATTGGTGAAATACTAGTTCCACAGGCTGCATGTTAGCAGGGAGCTAATTGCAGAGCTGTGCTATAGGGTTCACACTGGCAATGGCAGGCAAGGTTACTAATGCACTCAATTTTTTTGGCTCCACTTTCTTCCATCATAGGCGTCATCTGCATTATCAGCCCATAGATGTATGAAACAACTGACTGATGCATCAGTCAGCATAGTAAGATATTTTATTTGCTTTTCTATTGATGAAGACCTGGTGAATGACATTCACAGCACAGAGTCACTGCAGCGCTGCTTTCCCGAAGTACAGGGGGTCCTTGATGGTAACTATCAGGCTCCCACTCCTCTTATGGCACTACCATTTGCCTCACCTGTGTCCCATGACTTGTTTGGTGCTACTTCCTCAAGCTCACTAACTGTATCCTCCAGAATGTGTGGAGCTGTATTGGTGCTTGCAAACTTTGGTGTCGGTGTTGGTGTCCTGGTCCACTGATTGTGCTGACCGGCTGCTATTGCAAGCTTACAATAACAGAATAGTGGCCAATGTTGTATACATAAATGTTAGAAATTAATGCTTCCAGCACAGCGCTTTGCATGATGAGTGCTTACTGCGAATTATGACAGAGGTCAGCATGACCTGCATGTTGTCCTGTTTTCATGCAAAGCTCTTCACTGAGAGTGTTAATTCATAAAATCTACTCTATAATTAATAAATCTACTCCATAATGCAGCCTCAAGAGACAGTTTTCAATGGAGCTTGTATTACAAGATATTAATTGCGTATGCTGCATGTGTGGTTGTGTGTATGCCTGTGTGGGAATGAGTGAGAACAAGTGAAAGACATTAGAATTAGATGATAGCCCATAGTTTGAGGGAAGCCTCCAGATTCACCTTGTCTTACTCTCTTGATGCTGCTCAGCTCCATTCCGAACTCCTATGATAATGAAGCAGCCTATAGCAGTACTTGGGTAACATCCAGGCTTTGGCTGATAAGTGGCAGGTAATATTCATGTCACACACATAATGATAATCTCATAAGAACATAAGAATTACGAGCAGGAGTAGGCCATATGGCCCATCAAGCCTGCTCCGTCATTCAATAACATCATGGCTGATCTTCGACTTCAACTCCACTTTCCTGCCCGATCTCCATTTCCCTTGATTCCCTTAGAGTCCAAAAATCTACCTATCTCAGCCTTGAATATACTCAACGACTCAGCATCCACAGCCCTTTGGGGTAGAGAATTCCAAAGATTCACAACCCTCTGAGTGAAGAAATTCCTCCTCATCGCAGTCTTAAATGGCTGACCCCTTATCCTGAGACTATGCCCCCTAGTTCTAGACTCTCCAATCAGGGGAAACAACCTCTCAGCATCTACCCTGTCAATCCCCCTCAGGATCTTATGGGGGAAAAATTCAGTTGGTTGCGCCTCCCGTTAGCCCCTTAAGAGGGCGCTAATGGAGCGCAAAGCAACTAGCGCCCGGGCACGGCAATTTTTATGCCGCTCACGAAATTAACTAGACATTTTGCGGCGGCGCTAAACAATACCACCCGATCTCCTGTGCACACAGATCTTGACGTCATTCGAGAGTGCAACGCCCTTGTGACGCCCCGGAACGGAAATTGAGTGGCGCCCCCCTCCTTTCCGCCTGGCGCAACCAAGGACAGGTAGACTGGAACGCTTCCCAGTCGCTTGGGGGGTGGGGGGCGCTATTTAAAGGGGGCCTCTTCCTGGCTTTTGTGTGGTAGCCATTTTTGCACCACTCGTTCTGAGAGAGAGAGATTTTGAGAGAGAGAAAGAGAGACTTCTGCATTGAGTCAACGCTGTCTGAGGTAGTTTTGGCTTCTGACCATAACTTTGCAGGTACTTTGGTTTTTGACCTTCATAACTTTGATTGCCTAGATACTATGGGGGCTGCAATGGATGGGGGCGTCGTCCTGCTCCATCACATTCGGAGGGCACAGAGACGCAGAGAGAGAGTGGCAATCAAGGCCAGATGGAGGAGGGCCAACAGGCCTCTGTACAGGAGACCTTATCCTCCCAGGGTATTTCACCAACAGTTCTCCTACATTAATATGTCTGAGGAGCAGTGTTCGTGAAGGCTGCACTTCAGCAAGGAGGTGGTCACTGAGCTCTGCCACCTGCTTCAGCCAGATCTGCAGCCTCAACTGAGGAGCAGGACGTCTCTGTCGGTGGCAGTGAAGATAACAGTGGCTCTCAACTTTTATGCCACCAGCTCATTTCAGTCAGCTACTGGGGGCATCGCCAATATCTCCTAGTTCACGGTGCATTGCTGCATCCGTCAGGTCAAAAATGCCCTCTTTAAAAGGAGACGAGAGTACATCTCTTTCCCCATGACCCCGGACAAGCAGCAAGAACGCGCAATGGGCTTTCCGATGATAGCGGGATTCCCCATGGTGCAGGGTGCCATTGACTGCATGCATTTGCGTGCGCCGCATGAGAATGCCGAGGATTTCCGCAACCGAAAGGGCTTCCATTCCTTAAACGTTCAGTTGGTCTGTGACCACAGACAGCTGATACTCCCTGTCAATGCCCACTTTCCTGGCAGCAGCCACGATGCCTTCATCCTGTGGCAGACCTTTTCCAGGCACCGCATCACCCAGGTGGTTGGCTTCTCGGGGACTAGGGATATCCTCTGTGCACCTGGCTGATGACACCGCTCCGTACGCTCAACACCCCTGCTGAGCTGCGATACAACGAGAGCCATCAAGCTACCAGGAACATCGTTGAGCACACAATCGGCGTGCTCAAGCAATGGTTCCGCTGTCTGGACCATTCTGGAGGAGCCCTTCAGTACTCGCCTGAGCGAGTCTCCCACTTCGTTGTTGTGTGCTGCATGCTGCATAACCTTGCAATCCTCAGGACCCAGCCAATGCCACTAGGCATTGGAGCACCACCAGAGGAGGAGGAGGAAGATGAGGAGGATGATCATCAGCAGCACCAAGGCGGGAGGGAGGCACACAATGTACAAAGTGGAAGGGCCGTCCGTCAAAGGCTCATAGCAAGTCACTTCTAGGCCCCTCCTGAGGAAATGGCTTCTGCCATTCAAACAGCCTGAATGAAACCAACCCGCAACCCCTAAGCCGGTCAAGGCAACAATGATTGCAAAGACCAAACATGTACATTTTGAATACAAAAACTTATTTATTTTACAAACTCTGTGTGTCTCATTTCCGCATGACAAACTAGTAGAAAGAAACACAAAAAAAACAGTAATTAACATAACTGGCTCTCACAACCTGGAGACAATGTTCAAAACAGTTAAAAAAATTTGACCACGAACCTCAGCCTTTAATAAAACAATGAACAACATTTTGTCACACCTCCTACTTTTTGCCCTTCGAGGGTGATCTCCTTCCCTTGCACACTTCCCCCCTTCCCACCTGACAGCTCCTCCGTAATGAGACCCCAGTGGCTGCAGCAAGGCTGGTGGAAGGCTGCTGATTGTCACAGCCTGAGACTGCAGATGCCCTTGAAGGACGGCCTCGACCAGCTCTGGGCCTGGAGGGCCCGGCTGCAGACTGCACCAACTCTGCATGGGTGGCAGCAGTCTGTCCTACAGGCGGTGGCAAGTGCAGTGGAGAAGTGACAGTGGTGGCAGCTGGAATGCTGTCATCTTGAGAGAGGACAGCAACTCCCTGCTCGACCGACACACTGGCACTCCCACGGGGCAGCACTTCAGCATCCGGAGCAATCTGATGGAGCACAGATTGCTGGCCTGCTGCGGCGCGGCGAGAGCCCCGGGGAAATGTGTCTGAACCAGCGAGGATGGCAGCAGTCAGTGCTCGCGTGGCCTCAATCTGAGAATGCATGAGAGCTGTCTGAGATGGGCTCATAGCAGCCAGTGACTGCATTGCAGCACTAAGCATTTGCGTGGCATCCGCCTGTGCTACAGCGAAGTGCTCCACACTCCTTGCCAGTGATTCAATGCATTCGGGCACCCTTCCCACTGCACCCATGAGCTCAGTGTGCCTGTGCTCCGCCTGGGCGCTCATTTCAGCGAGGACCCACTCCTCCTCTGCGTCCAGTGCAGTAGGACTCGATGGCATACTCTCCCTCCGGGGAGAAGGCCCCCGAGCTTCCCTACCCCATCGCGTTGCTGCAGCCCGCTGGGCCCTGGAGCTTCACCCTCATCAGACCATTCCCCCCTGCTCCCCTCCAGGGAAGGCGTGTTCCCAGTGTGGGCATGGGCTTCCTCGGGAGAGGGTGGCACTGATGCTCCGGCTTCCTCTTCCTCCTCGCCTTTAGCTTCACTCCCACTGGCAGCTTGAGGACCCGTCTCGTCACCTGGTGAATCACCATCTGAAAGCAGGGAGGTACAAGAGTGGCTTTAGCATGAGGACAGCGTGGCAGCTAGGGAGGAATGAGTGCAGCGATTTAGTCATTTGGATTGAAAGTGTCAAAGGCTGGTGTTGTGAGGAACAAGTGGAAGGAGAGAGGACAAGAAGGTGATGACCTTACCATTGCTGTCCAGAACGGGGTCGGCGTCTCCAGTGGCGTCGGGACCAATCACCCGGCTTGCCACAATCCTCTGGATGCGCACCTCAAGATCGCTGAGGGGTTGCAGCTGAGGCCACCCTCCACCCGTCCGTTGCTGATGTCTCCTATTATGAGATAGCTTGGCCTGCAAGAAAAAGGACGGCGTCTGAGTAAATATACAGCCATGGTCTTGCCTGATGTGCCTCCCATAGTTGAATAGCCCTTACTGTATGCAGCCATGGTCTTGCCTGATGTGCCTCCCATAGTTGAATAGCCCTTACTGTATGCAGCCATGGTCTTGCCTGATGTGCCTCTCATAGTTGAATAGCCCTTACTGTATGCAGCCATGGTCTTGCCTGATGTGCCTCCCATAGTTGAATAGCCCTTACTGCGTGCAAAGTGTGGAATGTGCGTGTGTGTTTGATGAAAGGGCCATAGGTGTTGGATGAGTGTTGGGCATTGGGGCTTTTAAGACCCTCTGGCCATTGCGTGAGGTTGAGATGGAGGGATGGAGAGGTTTTGAAAAACCACTCACCCTGACGACCCGAGTGAGGTCGTTGAACTTTTTCCTACATTGGATATGGGTCCTGGGCACCATGCTGCTTGAGGAGGCTCTCTGAGCCACCTCCCTCCACACTCTTCTGTACTCACGTGGTAAAGGCCTCCTGCCACTCTCTGGGTACAGTATAGATCTTCTGCGCTCCACCGCGCCAACCAGAGCCACCAAGGCCTGCTTGCTGAAGCGCTGTGCTCGCTCCCTGGCCCTCTCCATAGTCCTTGGCTGGAAGATTTAGGCACAGGTCTGTCCAGGCCGAGATTTAAGGCTCCAATGAGCAGGGTGTGGCTGCAGAGCAAGATCGACCCTCCCCTTTAAGAACTGACCGGCGCCAGTGTGTCTGTGTTCAATCGGTAATTGACAGCACCTGCACTGCGCCTGCCCTCTGAGGTAGCGCCTCGCTCCTCGGCCTTAGCGCCTTAAGAGAGGTGTGCAGCACTTGATTTAGCGCTCCAATCACCTCCAGGGGCGATAAAAGCCAAGTTTGCAGTCGGAGGCAATAATTAGTGCCAGGCGCTAAATTTTGCGCATGGCCGATAACGGCGCCCCAAACAGGGCTATACCGAATTTCTCCCCCTATATGTTTTATTCTTCTAAACTCCAGAGAGTATAGGCCCAATCTACTCAATCTCTCCTCATAGGACAACCCTCTCGTTCCAGGGATCAATCTAGTGAACCTTTGTTGCACCGTCTCTAATGCATGTTTGTCCTTTCTCAGATAAGGAGACCAAAACTGTGCACAGTACTCCAGGTGTGGTCTCACCAAAGCCCTGTACAATTGTAATAAGACTTCCTTACTCTTGTACTCCAACCCCCTTGCAATAAAGGCCAACATGCCATTTGCCTTCCTAATTGCTTGCTGTACCTGCATGCTAACTTTCTGTTTCCTGTACGAAGACACCTAAATCTCTATGAACACCAACATTTAATAGTTTCTCACCATTTAAAAAATATTCTGTTTTTCTATTCTTCCTACCAAAGTGAATAACCTCACATTTCCCTACATTATACTCCATCTGCCACCTTATTGCCCACTCACTTAACCTGTCTATATCCCTTTGCAGGCTCTATGTTGTCCTCCTCATAGCTTACTTTTGCACCTAGCTTTGTATTGTCAGCAAACTTGGATACATTGCACTCGGTCCCTTCATCAAAGTTATTAATATAAATTGTTAATAGCTGAGGCGCAAGCACTGATCCTTGTGGCACCCCACTAGTTACAGCCTGCCAACTGGAAAATGACCTGTTTATCCTTACTCTCTGTTTTCTGTCCGTTAATCAATGCTCTATCCATGCTAATATATTACCCCCAACCCCATGAGACTTTATCTTGCGTAACAACCTTTTATGTGGCACCTTATCAAATGCCTTTTGGAAATCCAAATATACTACTTCCACTGGCTCCCTTTTATCTGCCCTGCTAGTTATATCCTTAAAAAAAAAGGCTAATAAATTTGTTAAGCATGATTTCCCTTTGGTAAAACCATGTTGACTCTGCCTAATCATATGATTTTCTAAGTGCCCTGTTACCACTTCCTTAATAATGAATTCCAGCATTTTCCCGAAGACTAACTGGCCTGTAGTTCCCTGTTTTCTCTCTCCCTCCTTTCTTGAAAAGCAGCGTTACATTTGCTACCTTCCAATCCACTGGGACTGTTCTAGAATCTAGGGAATTTTGGAAGATCAGAACCAAAGCATCCACTATCTCTGCAGCCACCTCTTTTAGAACCCTAGGATGTAGGCCATCAGGTCCAGGGGATTTGTCGGCTTTTAGTCTCATTAGTTTCTCAATTACTTTTTCTCTGCTGATATTAATTATTTAAGTTCCTCACTCTTATTAGCCCCTTGGTTCCCCACTATTTATGGTATGCTTTTTATGTCTTCTGTTATGAAGACAGATACAAAGTACTTGTTTAAAGCCTCTGCCATTTCCTTATTCTCCATTATAATTTCACCTGTCTCAGCCTCTAAGGGACCAACGCTTCCTTTTGCTATTCTTCCTTTTTACATACTTGTAGAAGCTCTTACAATCTGTTTTTATATTTCTTGCTAGTTTACTCTCATCCTATTTTCTCCCTTTTTATCAATTTTTTGGTCATCCTTTGCTGGTTTCTAAAGCTCTCCCAATCCTCAGGCTTACTACTATTCTTTACAACATTATAAGCCTCTTCTTTAATCTAATACTATCCTTAACTTCTTTAGTTAGCCACGGATGGATCACTTTTCCCGCGGAGTTTTTATTTCTCAATGGAATATATATTTGTTGAGAATTTTGGAATATTTCTTTAAATGTTTGCCACTGCTTATCTACTGTCATACCTTTTAATCTAATTTCCCAATCTACCGTAGCCAATTTGCCCCTCATACCTATGTAATTGGCTTCATTTAAGTTTAAACTCTCATTTCCAACTGAAGTATTTCACTCTCAAATTCAATGTGACATTTTTATCATATTATGATCGCTCTTCCCCAGAGGATCCTTTACTATGAGATTACTAATTAACCCTGCTAATCTCGAGCAAGAGAAAGCCCAGCTATTTCCCTTGTTCTTAAACGGCATCGCCATCACCGAGTTCTCCCACCCTCCCACCGTCAACATCTTAGGGGTCACCATTGACCAGAAGCTTAACTGGGTCAGCCATATCAATACAATTCCTACAAGAGTAGGGCAGTCTGAGTACCAACGATGAGTTGCTCACCTCCTGATCCCTCATAGCCTCTCCACCATCTACAAGGCTCAAGCTATGAGTCAACACTTGCCTGGATGGGTGCAGCTGCAACAACACTCATGAAGTTCGACACCATCCAGGACAGAGCAGTTTGCTTGATTGGTACCCTTATCACCAGGCTCAATATCCACCCCTCCTTGATGGCTGCAGTATATATGATTTACAGGATTCACTGCAGCAACTCACCAAGGTTACTTAAACAGCACTTCCCTCCCCTTCAACCTCTATCACTAAGAAGGTCAGGAGCAGCTATGGCATGGGAACACCATCACCTTCAAGTTCTCCCTCAAGTCACACACCATCCTGACTTGGACATATATCTCCATCCCCTCATTGTCGCTGGGTCAAAATCTTGGAATTAGCTCCCATTGTGGAAGCACCATCACTATAAGAACTGCAGCAGTTTAACAAGGAGCTCCACCACTACTTTCTCGGGGCAACTAGGGATTGGCAATAAATGTGGCCTTGGCAGCATTGTCCACATCGAAGGACAAATTAAAAAAGTTCTCCTATGAGGAAAATATTAAATGGTTAGAAATCTCAATTTATATAATTATCTTTATATAAATAGTTGTTTTTAAATTTTTACCAACTATGGGAGTACTTTGAAAGTTTCAGTCAGATTCACTCTGAAGTTTATTGAAAGCCACTTAGCTGTACAAAAGCCCCAGAGCAATATTTGATAAAGAACAGGGTGATAAGTAACCAGAGCTGGCAAAATTTACGTAACTTTCTGTTCAATTCAGAAAGCTGTCAGGCACCTATCTGAACAAATCACACAGTATTTTTTGGGGGAATTTTAATCTAAAAAAATGGATGGGTTGGGGTTGTGTGGGAAGTTAGTATTAAAAATCTGATTCCCAACCAGAACCCGCCTCGAACCCGCCCACTTCCGGTTTTAACGGAGGTGGGCTAGGGGGTGGGCAGCCAACCCGCTCCCAGGAGGCGGGTCGTCTATTTAAATATAACAAGGCTGGAAGCC
>NW_028226772.1:0-25942 GCF_052327205.1 Somniosus microcephalus
TCAAGTCCCACTCCAGCGACTTGAGCACAGAAATCTAAGCTGACACTCCCAGTGCAGTGCTGAGGGAGTGCTGCATTGTCGGAGGTGCCGTCTTTCAGATGAGACGCTAAACCGAGGCCCCGTCGGCTCTCTCAGGTGGACGTAAAAGATTCCACGGCCGCTATTTTGAAGACGAACCGAGGAGTTCTCCCCGGTGTCCTGGGGCCAATATTGATCCCTCAATCAACATCACTGAAACAGATGATCTGATCATTATCGCATTGCTGTTTGTGGGAGCTTGCTGTGCGCAAATTGGCTGCCGCGTTTCCTACATCACAACAGTAACTACACTACAGCCAATGAAGTACTTTTGAAAAGTGCTTTGGGACATCCGATGGTTGTGAAAGGCGCTATAGAAATGCAAATCATTCTGAATAATGCCGCCGGGTTTGTGAGGGACACAGAGAGCCGCCATTCTACAAACCGGGACCCGGAGACCAACAAGACACGGGGGAAAGCTTCCTACCTAGAGAGTGGACCTCTCCACACTGAGGGAGAGTCTCTCCTCTCCTTCCCTCCCTCTCGCTATCACTCCCCCTGTCCATCTCTTCTTCCCTCCATCCCTCACCCTCTCCTTCCCTCCCTCTCTTCGTCGCTATCCCTCCTTCCCTCTCCCCTCCCTTTCCTTCCTACCCCTCTTGCCCTCCCTTCCTTTCCACTTCACTCCCTCTCCTTCACACCCCCGTCCCCTCCCTCCATTTTTCTCTCACCCCTCTCCTCTCCCCTCCCTCTCCTTCTCTCCCCATCTCCATCCCAACCCCTCCCTCCCTCTAATTCCCTCACCCCTCCCTTTCCATCCATCTTCTTACACCCCTCTCCCTCCCTCCCACGCTGCCTCCTCTCGCACCTTGGTGAGGGAAGGATGAGTTGTGTGGAGGAGCAGGACAGGAACAGTCAATGCTAAACGCAGCATAAGGTGCCCTGCAGCATTTTGGCCCCAAACCCACGACACTAACTCAAAGCACAGGGACAGCAGAGATTGGACAGAGAGCAGAAGGGACAAGCTCCTCACTCACCACAATGCACAGGGCTGCTGGGGCATGCTGAGGACCCAGGGTTCAGGGTTCAGTGTGTGTCTGTGCTGAGTGCCCAGGGTTCAGGGTTCACTGTGTGTCTGTGCTGAGGACCCAGGGTTCAGGGTTCAGTGTGTGTCTGTGCTGAGTGCCCAGGGTTCAGGGTTCAGCGTGTGTCTGTGCTGAGTGCCCAGGGTTCAGGGTTCAGTGTGTGTCTGTGCTGAGGGCCCGGGGTTCAGGGTTCAGCATGTGTCTGTGCTGAGTGCCCAGGGTTCAGGGTTCAGCATGTGTCTGTGCTGAGTGCCCAGGGTTCAGGGTTCAGCATGTGTCTGTGCTGAGGGCCCAGGGTTCAGGGTTCACTGTGTGTCTGTGCTGAGGACCCAGGGTTCAGGGTTCAGGGTGTGTCTGTGCTGAGTGCCCAGGGTTCAGGGTTCAGGGTGTGTCTGTGCTGAGGGCCCAGGGTTCAGGGTTCAGCATGTGTCTGTGCTGAGGGCCCAGGGTTCAGGGTTCACTGTGTGTCTGTGCTGAGGACCCAGGGTTCAGGGTTCACTGTGTGTCTGTGCTGAGGACCCAGGGTTCAGGGTTCAGCGTGTGTCTGTGCTGAGGGCCCAGGGTTCAGGGTTCACTGTGTGTCTGTGCTGAGGACCCAGGGTTCAGGGTTCAGTGTGTGTCTGTGCTGAGTGCCCAGGGTTCAGGGTTCAGTGTGTGTCTGTGCTGAGGGCCCAGGGTTCAGGGTGTGTCTGTGCTGAGGGCCCAGGGTTCAGGGTTCAGGGTGTGTCTGTGCTGAGGACCCAGGGTTCAGGGTTCAGCGTGTGTCTGTGCTGAGTGCCCAGGGTTCAGGGTTCAGGGTGTGTCTGTGCTGAGGACCCAGGGTTCAGGGTTCAGGGTGTGTCTGTGCTGAGGACCCAGGGTTCAGGGTTCAGGGTGTGTCTGTGCTGAGGGCCCAGGGTTCAGGGTTCACTGTGTGTCTGTGCTGAGGGCCCAGGGTTCAGGGTTCAGGGTGTGTCTGTGCTGAGGACCCAGGGTTCAGGGTTCAGGGTGTGTCTGTGCTGAGGGCCCAGGGTTCAGGGTTCAGCGTGTGTCTGTGCTGAGGGCCCAGGGTTCAGGGTTCACTGTGTGTCTGTGCTGAGGGTTCAGGGTTCAGGGTTCAGCATGTGTCTGTGCTGAGATCCTAATCAGAATTATTTTCTCTCTACACACAGGCAGTCACCATGAAGATCTTTCTCATGATATCCATTTCTTGCCTCATTACTCCGCTTGTGATCTGCGCTGATCTTGAAGGTAAATGCATACCTGTATTCTCACTCACATCAACACATAACAACATAAGAACTAGGAGCAGGAGTCGGCCATTCGGCCCCTCGAGCCTGCTCCACCATTCATTAAGATCATGGCTGATCATCGACCTCAACTCCACTTACCCGCACTATCCCCATATCCCTTGATTCCCTTAATATTCAAAACCCTATCGATCGCTGTCTTGAATATACTCAACGACTGACCCTCACAGCCCTCTGGGGTAGAGAATTCCAAAGATTCACCGCCCTCTGAGTGAAGAAATTTCTCCTCATCTCAGTCCTAAATGGCCGACCCCTTATCCTGAGACTGTGACCCCTGGTTCTGGACTCCCCAGCCAGGGGAAACATCCTCCCTGCATCTAGTCTGTCAAGCCCTGTAAGAATTTTGTATGTTTCAATGAGATAACCTCTCATTCTTCTAAACTCTAGAGAATATAGGCCTAGTCTCCTCAATCTCTCCTCATAGGACAATCCCCCCATCCCAGGAACCAGTCTGGTGAACCTTCGTTGCACTCCCTCTATGGCAAGTATATCCTTCCTTAGGTAAGGAGACCAAAACTGTCCACAATACTCCAGGTGTGGTCTCACCGGGGCCCTATATAATTGCGGTAAGACGTCTTTACTCTTATACTCAAATCCTCTTGTAATAAAGGCCAACATACCATTTCCTTGCCTAATTGCTCACTGTACCTGCTCGTTAACTTTCAGTGATTTGTGTACAAGGACACCCAGGTCCCTCTGAACACCAACATTTCCCAATCTCTCACCATTTAAAAAATACTCTGCTTTTCTATTTTTTCTACCAAAGTCGGTAACTTCACATTTCTCCACATTGTACTCCATTTGCCATGTTCTTGCCCACTCACTTAGCCTGTTTATATCCCCTTAAAGCCTCCATGAATCCTCCTCACAACTTTGTATCAAACTTGGATATATTACATTTGGCCCCCTCATCCAAATCATTGATGTAGATTGTGAATAGCTGGGGCCCAAGCACTGATCCTTGCGGTACCCCACTAGTTACAGCCTGCCAACCCAAATATGACCGTTTATTCCTACTCTCTGTATTCTGTCCGTTAATCAATCCTCAATCCATGCTAGTATATAACCCCCAATCCCATGAGCACTAATTTTGTTTAATAACCTCTTGTGTGGCAACTTATCGAATGCCTTCTGAAAATCCAGATACACCACATCCACTGGTTCCCACTTACATAACATAAGAACATAAGAAGTAGGAGCAGGAGTAGGCCATACGGCCCCTCGGGCCTGCTCCACCATTCAATAGGATCATGGCTGATCCGAATCTAGACTCACGTCCACTTCCCTGCCCGCTCCCCGTAACCCCTAATTCCCTTATCTGCTAGGAAACTGTCTCTCTCCATTTTAAATTTATTTAATGTTGCAGCTTCCACAGCTCTCTGGGGTAGCAAATTCCATAGATTTACTACCCTCTGAGTGAAGAAGTTTCTCCTCATCTCAGTTTTGAAAGGGCAGCCCCTTATTCTAAGATTATGCCCCCTAGTTCTAGTCTCACCCATCAGTGGAAACATCCTCACCGCATCCACCCGATCAAGCCTCCTCACAATCTTATATGTTTCGATAAGATCGCCTCTCATTCTTCTGAACTCCAATGAGTAGAGGTCCAACCTACTCAACCTTTCCTCATACGTCAACCCCCTCATCTCCGGAATCAACCGAGTGAACATTCTCTGAACCGCCTCGAGAGCAAGTATATCTTTTCTTAAATATGGAAACCAAAACTGTACGCAATATTCCAGGTGTGGCCTCACCAATACCCTGTATAACTGAAGCAAGACTTCCCTGCTTTTATACTCCATCCCCCTTGCAATAAAAGCCAAGATTCCATTGGCCTTCCTGATCACCTGCTGCACCTGCATACTAACTTTTTGTGTTTCATGCACCAGGACCCCCAGATCCCTTTGTACTGTAGCACTTTGCAGTTTCTCTCCATTTAGATAATAACTTGCTCTTTGATTTTTTCTGCCAAAGTGCATAACCTCACACTTTCCAACATTATATTCCATCTGCCAAATTTCTGCCCACTCACTTAGCCTGTCTATGTCCTTTTGCAGGTTATTTATGTCCTCCTCACTCACTGCTTTCCCTCCCATCTTTGTATCGTCGGCAAACTTGGATATGTTGCCCTCGGTCCCTTCCTCCAAATCGTTAATATAGATTGTAAAGAGTTGGGGTCCCAGCACTGACCCCTGCGGAACACCACTAGTTACTGATTGCCAACCCGAGAATGAACCATTTATCCCAACTCTCTGTTTTCTGTTAGATAGCCAACCTTCCACCCATGCCAGTATATTACCCCCAATCCTGTGATTTTTTATCTTGTGCAGTAATCTTTTGTGTATGAGTGCGTGTGTGTGTACGAGTGAGTGAGTGCGAGTGTGTACGAGTGAGTGTGTGTGTGTGCACACACTCGCACACACTTATACTCACACTCGTACACACACACTTGCACTCACACACACACACTCACACTCGTACACACACTCACACGAATACACTCACTCGTACACACACAATCACTCACACACACACACACTCACACTCGTACACACTCACACACACACTTGTACACACTCGCACTCACACACACACTTGTACACACTCGTACACACTCACACACACACTTGTACACACTCGCACTTATCTACTCTGTTAATTACAACCTCAAAACTCTTAACAGATTTGACAAACACGATTTCCCTTTCATAAATCCGTGTTGACTGCCCAATCCTATTATTATTTTCTAAGTGCCCTGTTAGCACGTCCTTAATAATAGATTCTAGCATTGTCCCTACTATTGATGTCAGGCTAACTGGTCTTTCTCTCTCCCTCATTTCTTAAATAGTGGGGTTGTAGGAGTCTCTGCACTCCTAACAAAGAATCTATAACTTACTGGAAGTTAACAAACTGAATTTATTGTCTAAGAACTTTACAAAACAAGAAACTACAGGAGAAGCTCAAAACAGGTCTTTTCTCTTTCAATCCACACGAGGACGGGCTGGCCCCGCCCTCTACCTCTGACGTCATGACGTCATCACGTTTCCCGCCGAAGGGGATGTCACGTGACCCACGTGATGACGTCATCGCGTCAGATCGCGATGCTGTCGATCTAGCTCTGTTTAACCAGAGCCAACTTGAGAGGTAATAACATTGGTTACAGACAATTAATGCTAGAGGTAATAACATTGGTTACAGACAATTAATGCTAGAGGTAATAACATTGGTTACAGACAATTAATGCTAGAGGTAATAACATTGGTTACAGACAATTAATGCTAGAGGTAATAACATTGGTTACAGACAATTAATGCTAGAGGTAATAACATTGGTTACAGACAATTAATGCTAGAGGTAATAACATTGGTTACAGACAATTAATGCTAGAGGTAATAACATTGGTTACAGACAATTAATGCTAGAGGTAATAACATTGGTTACAGACAATTAATGCTAGAGGTAATAACATTGGTTACAGACAATTAATGCTAGAGGTAATAACATTTGTTACAGACAATTAATGCTAGAGGTAATAACATTGGTTACAGACAATTAATGCTAGAGGTAATAACATTTGTTACAGACAATTAATGCTAGAGGTAATAACATTGGTTACAGACAATTATGTAAGTCACTTAGTGGTTTTGCCACAGGGTTACATTCGCTGCCTTCCAATCCATGGGAACCGTTCCAGAACCTATGGAATTTTGGAAAATGACAACCAATGCATCCACTATCTCTGTAGCAAAATCTTTCAAAATCCTAGGATGTAGGCCATCAGGTCCAGGGGATTTATTGGCTTTCACACTCACACACACACTCGTACAAACTCGCACTCACACACACTCATACAGGTACACACTCGCACTCACACACACACTTGTACACACTCGCGCTCACACTTGTACACACTCACACTCACACACATACTCATACACATTCACACTCACTCATACACATTCGTACTCATACACACTCACACACACTCGTACACACACACACTCCCACACACACTCGCACTCACACTCGTACATACTCACACTCGTGTACACACACACACTCGTATGCACTCACACTCACACACACTCTTGTACACACTCATACACACACTCGTGCACACACACACACTCGCACTCACACTTGCACACACACTCATACACACACTTATACTCACACTTGTACACACACACTTGCACTCACACTCATACACACACACTCACACTCGTACAAACACTCACACGAATACACTCACACTCGTACAAACACAATCACTCACACTCACACTTGTACACACTCGCACTCACACACACTCACACTCATACACATACCCACTTGCACTCACTCACACTCACACTCGTACACACATACACTAGCACTAACTTACACTCACTCATACACATTCACACTCGTACACACTCACAATCATACACAATCACACTCGTACACAAACACACTTGCACTCACTCACACTCGTACGCAATTACACTCACACTCGTACACAAACACACTTGCACTCACTCACACTCGTACACAAACACACTTGCACTCACTCACACTCGTACACACATACTCTCGCACTCACTCACACTCGTACACAAACACACTCACACTCATACACTCACACTTCAACACACTCGTACAAACACTCGTACATGTTCACACTCGCACTCATACAAAAACACACTCGTACACACACACACACTCACACTCGTATACACTCGCACTCACACACATGCACACTCACTCACTCGTACACACTCACACTCACTCACTCGTACACACTCACACATGCACTCATACACACACTCGTACACACTCACACTCGTACACACACACCTTCCACTCACTCACACTTGTACACTCACACTCATACACACTTACACTCACACTCGTACACACACACACTTGCACTGACTCACACTCGTACACACACACACTCGTACACACTCACACTCACCCTCGTACACACACTTAAACACACACTAATACACACTCAGTCGTACACACACACTTGCACTCGTACACACACACACTCGCACTCACACTCATACACAAACACACTCGTACACACTCACAATCATACACAATCACACTCGTACACAAACACACTTGCACTCACTCACACTCGTACGCAATTACACTCACACTCGTACACAAACACACTTGCACTCACTCACACTCGTACACAAACACACTTGCACTCACTCACACTCGTACACACATACTCTCGCACTCACTCACACTCGTACACAAACACACTCACACTCATACACTCACACTTCAACACACTCGTACAAACACTCGTACATGTTCACACTCGCACTCATACAAAAACACACTCGTACACACACACACACTCACACTCGTATACACTCGCACTCACACACATGCACACTCACTCACTCGTACACACTCACACTCACTCACTCGTACACACTCACACATGCACTCATACACACACTCGTACACACTCACACTCGTACACACACACCTTCCACTCACTCACACTTGTACACTCACACTCATACACACTTACACTCACACTCGTACACACACACACTTGCACTGACTCACACTCGTACACACACACACTCGTACACACTCACACTCACCCTCGTACACACACTTAAACACACACTAATACACACTCAGTCGTACACACACACTTGCACTCGTACACACACACACTCGCACTCACACTCATACACAAACACACTCGTACACACACACTCACTTGCACTCACTCAGTGGTGACCAGGTGAAAACCAGTACTGCCCCAGTATTAACTAGTGGTGACCTGGTGTTAAATAGTGGTGACCCAGTGTTAACTAGCAGTGACCCAGTGTTAACTAGTGGTGCCCCAATATTAACAAGTTGTGACCTGGTGGTAACTATTGGTGATCTGGTGTTATCTAGTGGTGAGCCAATATTAACTAGTGGTGACCCAGTATTAACCAGTTATGACTCGGTGCTAACTAGTGATGACCCAGAGTTAACCAGTGGAGACCTGGTGTTAATTAGTGGTGACCCGGTGTTAACAAGTAGCACTCCAGTATTAACTAGTGTCGACCCATTATTAATCAGTGGTGACCCGGTGTTAATTAGTGGTGACCCGGTGTTAGCCAGTGGTGACCCAGTATTAACCAGTGGCGACCTGTTGTTAACTAGTAGTGAGCCTGTATTAACTAGTGGTGACCCAGTGTGAGCCAGTGGTGACTCAGGGTTAATGAGTGGAGCCCAGTATTAACTAGTGTAACCCTGGTGTTAACCAGCAGAGACCTGGTGTTAACTAGTGGTGACCCAGTGGTGACCCAGTATTAATCAGAGGTGAGCTGATGTTAACCAGTGGTGATCCGGTGTTAACCTGTGGTGGCCCAGTCCGCTGACACTCTCTCTTCTCTCCCCCGGCAGGATTAGTTGGGGAATCGCTGCTCTTTCCCATCAACTCACAGGTTGATCATGTGAAGCTGGAGCCCAAGAAGATGAGCCTCTCTGACCTGACGCTGTGCCTGAGGTTTAACTCTGAGCTGCACACAAAGCACACCCTCTTCTCCTACAACATGATCAGCTCCAAGGGCCTGCTGCTGAGCCGGGAAGACGAGCGCACCATCGTGGTGAGCATCAGCGGCAGAGAACTCCGATTCCAGCTGCCGGCCAACCTCTGGGGCTGGGTCCACATCTGCGCCACACACAACTCCGGGCAACAGCTGGTCGGCCTCTACGTCAACGGCGAGCCCAGCGCCCGGAAGGCCCTGGAGGTGGCGGTGCCCCTCGCATTTAGGGGCAAGGTGATCCTGGGCCAAGAGTTGGACAAAATCGGGAAGGAGCAGAATTTCGTGGGGGAGATGATCGACGTCAACTTGTGGGATTCGGTTTTAGCGCCCAAAACAATCAGGGCCCTCTGTAAAGGCGCTGCCGCCCCTCAGGGGAATGTGGTTGGCTGGCTTACCGCCAGGATGCAGACCGAAGGCAGGATCATTGCCGTAGAGTCAAGTCAGCGCCAGTAAATGACAATGGAGACTTGTGGATGGCGGGGGGGGGAGAGGGGGGGAGATAGTAGCTTCCCTCACATACCCAAATATCCTGTACAACTCAACTGTACCGTACTTCTACACACTCGGACGCACTTCGTAACACGTCTGTTAGTGTCACTTAAATAAAATCATTGCACCTCCAGTACTGTGGACTTCTTGTGTTTCCTTCAATGGGTCGTGGGCCCACACTCTGCACTCACACACTGTGTGTGTTGAATGGGTCGTGGGTCCACACTCTGCACTCACACACACTGTGTGTGTTAAATGGGTCGTGGGTCCACACTCTGCACTCACACACTGTGTGTGTTGAATGGGTCGTGGGCCCACACTCTGCACTCACACACTGTGTGTGTTAAATGGGTCGTGGGTCCACACTCTGCACTCACACACTGTGTGTGTTGAATGGGTCGTGGGCCCACACTCTGCACTCACACACACTGTGTGTGTTGAATGGGTCGTGGGCCCACACTCTGCACTCACACACACTGTGTGTGTTGAATGGGTCGTGGGTCCACACTCTGCACTCACACACTGTGTGTGTTGAATGGGTCGTGGGTCCACACTCTGCACTCACACACACTGTGTGTGTTGAATGGGTCGTGGGCCCAAACTCTGCACTCACACACTGTGTGTGTTGAATGGGTCGTGGGCCCACACTCTGCACTCACACACTGTGTGTGTTGAATGGGTCGAGGGCCCACACTCTGCATTCACACGCACTGTGTGTGTTGAATGGGTCGTGGGCCCACACTCTGCACTCACACACTGTGTGTGTTGAATGGGTCGTGGGTCCACACTCTGCACTCACACACATTGTGTGTGTTGAATGGGTCGTGGGCCCACACTCTGCACTCACACACTGTGTGTGTTGAATGGGTCGTGGGTCCACACTCTGCACTCACACACACTGTGTGTGTTGAATGGGTCGTGGGCACACACTCTGCACTCACACACTGTGTGTGTTGAATGAGTCGTGGGCCCACACTCTGCACTCACACACTGTGTGTGTTGAATGGGTCGTGGGCCCACACTCTGCACACACACACTGTGTGTGTTGAATGGGTCGTGGGCCCACACTCTGCACTCACACACTGTGTGTGTTGAATGGGTCGTGGGTCCACACTCTGCACTCACACACACTGTGTGTGTTGAATGGGTCGTGGGCCCACACTCTGCACTCACACACTGTGTGTGTTGAATGGGTCGTGGGCCCACACTCTGCACTCACACACTGTGTGTGTTGAATGGGTCGTGGGCCCACACTCTGCACTCACACACACTGTGTGTGTTGAATGGGTCGTGGGCCCACACTCTGCACTCACACACTGTGTGTGTTGAATGGGTCGTGGGTCCACACTCTGCACTCACACACTGTGTGTGTTGAATGGGTCGTGGGTCCACACTCTGCACTCACACACTGTGTGTGTTGAATGGGTCGTGGGTCCACACTCTGCACTCACACACTGTGTGTGTTGAATGGGTCGTGGGTCCACACTCTGCACACACACACTGTGTGTGTTGAATGGGTCATGGGCCCACACTCTGCACTCACACACACTGTGTGTGTTGAATGGGTCGTGGGCCCACACTCTGCACTCACACACTGTGTGTGTCGAATGGGTCGTGGGTTCACACTCAGCACTCACACACACTGTGTGTGTCGAATGGGTCGTGGGCCCACACTCTGCACTCACACACACTGTGTGTGTTGAATGGGTCGTGGGCCCACACTCTGCACTCACACACTGTGTGTGTTGAATGGGTCGTGGGTCCACACTCTGCACTCACACACTGTGTGTGTTGAATGGGTCGTGGGTCCACACTCTGCACTCACACACTGTGTGTGTTGAATGGGTCGTGGGCCCACACTCTGCACTCACACACTGTGTGTGTTGAATGGGTCGTGGGCCCACACTCTGCACTCACACACACTGTGTGTGTTGAATGGGTCGTGGGCCCACACTCTGCACTCACACACTGTGTGTGTTGAATGGGTCGTGGGTCCACACTCTGCACTCACACACACTGTGTGTGTTGAATGGGTCGTGGGTCCAAACTCTGCACTCACACACTGTGTGTGTTGAATGGGTCGTGGGTCCACACTCTGCACTCACACACTGTGTGTGTTGAATGGGTCGTGGGTCCACACTCTGCACTCACACACTGTGTGTGTTGAATGGGTCGTGGGTCCACACTCTGCACTCACACACACTGTGTGTGTTGAATGGGTCGTGGGTCCACACTCTGCACTCACACACACTGTGTGTGTTGAATGGGTCGTGGGCCCACACTCTGCACTCACACACACTGTGTGTGTTGAATGGGTCGTGGGTCCACACTCTGCACTCACACACTGTGTGTGTTGAATGGGTCGTGGGTCCACACTCTGCACTCACACACACTGTGTGTGTTGAATGGGTCGTGGGTCTACACTCTGCACTCACACACACTGTGTGTGTTGAATGGGTCGTGGGCCCACACTCTGCACTCACACACACTGTGTGTGTTGAATGGGTCGTGGGCCTACACTCTGCACTCACACACTGTGTGTGTTGAATGGGTCGTGGGCCCACATTCTGCACTCACACACTGTGTGTGTTGAATGGGTCGTGGGTCCACACTCTGCACTCACACACTGTGTGTGTTGAATGGGTCGTGGGTCCACACTCTGCACTCACACACTGTGTGTGTTGAATGGGTCGTGGGTCCACACTCTGCACTCACACACTGTGTGTGTTGAATGGGTCGTGGGTCCACACTCTGCACTCACACACTGTGTGTGTTGAATGGGTCGTGGGCCCACACTCTGCACTCACACACTGTGTGTGTTGAATGGGTCGTGGGCCCACACTCTGCACTCACACACTGTGTGTGTTGAATGGGTCGTGGGCCCACACTCTGCACTCACACACTGTGTGTGTTGAATGGGTCGTGGGTCCACACTCTGCACTCACACACTGTGTGTGTTGAATGGGTCGTGGGTCCACACTCTGCACTCACACACTGTGTGTGTTGAATGGGTCGTGGGCCCACACTCTGCACTCACACACTGTGTGTGTTGAATGGGTCGTGGGGCCACACTCTGCACTCACACACTGTGTGTGTTGAATGGGTCGTGGGTCCACACTCTGCACTCACACACTGTGTGTGTTGAATGGGTCGTGGGCCCACACTCTGCACTCACACACACTGTGTGTGTTGAATGGGTCGTGGGCCCACACTCTGCACTCACACACTGTGTGTGTTGAATGGGTCGTGGGTCCACACTCTGCACTCACACACTGTGTGTGTTGAATGGGTCGTGGGCCCACACTCTGCACTCACACACACTGTGTGTGTTGAATGGGTCGTGGGCCCACACTCTGCACTCACACACACTGTGTGTGTTGAATGGGTCGTGGGTCCACACTCTGCACTCACACACACTGTGTGTGTTGAATGGGTCGTGGGCCCACACTCTGCACTCACACACACTGTATGTGTTGAATGGGTCGTGGGCCCACACTCTGCACTCACACACACTGTGTGTGTTGAATGGGTCGTGGGTCCACACTCTGCACTCACACACACTGTGTGTGTTGAATGGATCGTGGGTCCACACTCTGCACTCACACACTGTGTGTGTTGAATGGGTCGTGGGCCCACACTCTGCACTCACACACACTGTGTTTCCTTCAATGGGGCGTGGGCCCACACTCTGCACTCACACACACTGTGTGTGTTGAATGGGTCGTGGGTCGGCACTCTGCACTCACACACTGTGTGTGTTGAATGGGTCGTGGGTCCACACTCTGCACTCACACACTGTGTGTGTTGAATGGGTCGTGGGTCCACACTCTGCACTCACACACTGTGTGTGTTGAATGGGTCGTGGGTCCACACTCTGCACTCACACACTGTGTGTGTTGAATGGGTCGTGGGCCCACACTTTGCACTCACACACTGTGTGTGTTGAATGGGTCGTGGGTCCACACTCTGCACTCACACACTGTGTGTGTTGAATGGGTCGTGGGCCCACTCTCTGCACTCACACACTGTGTGTGTTGAAGGGGTCGTGGGTCCACACTCTGCACTCACACACACTGTGTGTGTTGAATGGGTCGTGGGTCCACACTCTGGACTCACACACTGTGTGTGTTGAATTGGTCGTGGGCCCACACTCTGCACTCACACACTGTGTGTGTTGAATGGGTCGTGGGCCCACACTCTGCACTCACACACTGTGTGTGTTGAATGGGTCGTGGGCCCACACTCTGCACTCACACACTGTGTGTGTTGAATGGGTCGTGGGTCCACACTCTGCACTCACACACTGTGTGTGTTGAATGGGTCGTGGGTCCACACTCTGCACTCACACACTGTGTGTGTTGAATGGGTCGTGGGCCCACACTCTGCACTCACACACTGTGTGTGTTGAACGGGTCGTGGGGCCACACTCTGCACTCACACACTGTGTGTGTTGAATGGGTCGTGGGTCCACACTCTGCACTCACACACTGTGTGTGTTGAATGGGTCGTGGGCCCACACTCTGCACTCACACACACTGTGTGTGTTGAATGGGTCGTGGGCCCACACTCTGCACTCACACACTGTGTGTGTTGAATGGGTCGTGGGTCCACACTCTGCACTCACACACTGTGTGTGTTGAATGGGTCGTGGGCCCACACTCTGCACTCACACACACTGTGTGTGTTGAATGGGTCGTGGGCCCACACTCTGCACTCACACACACTGTGTGTGTTGAATGGGTCGTGGGTCCACACTCTGCACTCACACACACTGTGTGTGTTGAATGGGTCGTGGGCCCACACTCTGCACTCACACACACTGTATGTGTTGAATGGGTCGTGGGCCCACACTCTGCACTCACACACACTGTGTGTGTTGAATGGGTCGTGGGTCCACACTCTGCACTCACACACACTGTGTGTGTTGAATGGATCGTGGGTCCACACTCTGCACTCACACACTGTGTGTGTTGAATGGGTCGTGGGCCCACACTCTGCACTCACACACACTGTGTTTCCTTCAATGGGGCGTGGGCCCACACTCTGCACTCACACACACTGTGTGTGTTGAATGGGTCGTGGGTCGGCACTCTGCACTCACACACTGTGTGTGTTGAATGGGTCGTGGGTCCACACTCTGCACTCACACACTGTGTGTGTTGAATGGGTCGTGGGTCCACACTCTGCACACACACACTGTGTGTGTTGAATGGGTCATGGGCCCACACTCTGCACTCACACACACTGTGTGTGTTGAATGGGTCGTGGGCCCACACTCTGCACTCACACACTGTGTGTGTCGAATGGGTCGTGGGTTCACACTCAGCACTCACACACACTGTGTGTGTCGAATGGGTCGTGGGCCCACACTCTGCACTCACACACACTGTGTGTGTCGAATGGGTCGTGGGCCCACACTCTGCACTCACACACTGTGTGTGTTGAATGGGTCGTGGGTCCACACTCTGCACTCACACACTGTGTGTGTTGAATGGGTCGTGGGTCCACACTCTGCACTCACACACTGTGTGTGTTGAATGGGTCGTGGGCCCACACTCTGCACTCACACACTGTGTGTGTTGAATGGGTCGTGGGCCCACACTCTGCACTCACACACACTGTGTGTGTTGAATGGGTCGTGGGCCCACACTCTGCACTCACACACTGTGTGTGTTGAATGGGTCGTGGGTCCACACTCTGCACTCACACACACTGTGTGTGTTGAATGGGTCGTGGGTCCAAACTCTGCACTCACACACTGTGTGTGTTGAATGGGTCGTGGGTCCACACTCTGCACTCACACACTGTGTGTGTTGAATGGGTCGTGGGTCCACACTCTGCACTCACACACTGTGTGTGTTGAATGGGTCGTGGGTCCACACTCTGCACTCACACACACTGTGTGTGTTGAATGGGTCGTGGGTCCACACTCTGCACTCACACACACTGTGTGTGTTGAATGGGTCGTGGGCCCACACTCTGCACTCACACACACTGTGTGTGTTGAATGGGTCGTGGGTCCACACTCTGCACTCACACACTGTGTGTGTTGAATGGGTCGTGGGTCCACACTCTGCACTCACACACACTGTGTGTGTTGAATGGGTCGTGGGTCTACACTCTGCACTCACACACACTGTGTGTGTTGAATGGGTCGTGGGCCCACACTCTGCACTCACACACACTGTGTGTGTTGAATGGGTCGTGGGCCCACACTCTGCACTCACACACACTGTGTGTGTTGAATGGGTCGTGGGCCTACACTCTGCACTCACACACTGTGTGTGTTGAATGGGTCGTGGGCCCACATTCTGCACTCACACACTGTGTGTGTTGAATGGGTCGTGGGTCCACACTCTGCACTCACACACTGTGTGTGTTGAATGGGTCGTGGGTCCACACTCTGCACTCACACACTGTGTGTGTTGAATGGGTCGTGGGTCCACACTCTGCACTCACACACTGTGTGTGTTGAATGGGTCGTGGGTCCACACTCTGCACTCACACACTGTGTGTGTTGAATGGGTCGTGGGCCCACACTCTGCACTCACACACTGTGTGTGTTGAATGGGTCGTGGGCCCACACTCTGCACTCACACACTGTGTGTGTTGAATGGGTCGTGGGCCCACACTCTGCACTCACACACTGTGTGTGTTGAATGGGTCGTGGGTCCACACTCTGCACTCACACACTGTGTGTGTTGAATGGGTCGTGGGTCCACACTCTGCACTCACACACTGTGTGTGTTGAATGGGTCGTGGGCCCACACTCTGCACTCACACACTGTGTGTGTTGAATGGGTCGTGGGGCCACACTCTGCACTCACACACTGTGTGTGTTGAATGGGTCGTGGGTCCACACTCTGCACTCACACACTGTGTGTGTTGAATGGGTCGTGGGCCCACACTCTGCACTCACACACACTGTGTGTGTTGAATGGGTCGTGGGCCCACACTCTGCACTCACACACTGTGTGTGTTGAATGGGTCGTGGGTCCACACTCTGCACTCACACACTGTGTGTGTTGAATGGGTCGTGGGCCCACACTCTGCACTCACACACACTGTGTGTGTTGAATGGGTCGTGGGCCCACACTCTGCACTCACACACACTGTGTGTGTTGAATGGGTCGTGGGTCCACACTCTGCACTCACACACACTGTGTGTGTTGAATGGGTCGTGGGCCCACACTCTGCACTCACACACACTGTATGTGTTGAATGGGTCGTGGGCCCACACTCTGCACTCACACACACTGTGTGTGTTGAATGGGTCGTGGGTCCACACTCTGCACTCACACACACTGTGTGTGTTGAATGGATCGTGGGTCCACACTCTGCACTCACACACTGTGTGTGTTGAATGGGTCGTGGGCCCACACTCTGCACTCACACACACTGTGTTTCCTTCAATGGGGCGTGGGCCCACACTCTGCACTCACACACACTGTGTGTGTTGAATGGGTCGTGGGTCGGCACTCTGCACTCACACACTGTGTGTGTTGAATGGGTCGTGGGTCCACACTCTGCACTCACACACTGTGTGTGTTGAATGGGTCGTGGGTCCACACTCTGCACTCACACACTGTGTGTGTTGAATGGGTCGTGGGTCCACACTCTGCACTCACACACTGTGTGTGTTGAATGGGTCGTGGGCCCACACTTTGCACTCACACACTGTGTGTGTTGAATGGGTCGTGGGTCCACACTCTGCACTCACACACTGTGTGTGTTGAATGGGTCGTGGGCCCACTCTCTGCACTCACACACTGTGTGTGTTGAAGGGGTCGTGGGTCCACACTCTGCACTCACACACACTGTGTGTGTTGAATGGGTCGTGGGTCCACACTCTGGACTCACACACTGTGTGTGTTGAATTGGTCGTGGGCCCACACTCTGCACTCACACACTGTGTGTGTTGAATGGGTCGTGGGCCCACACTCTGCACTCACACACTGTGTGTGTTGAATGGGTCGTGGGCCCACACTCTGCACTCACACACTGTGTGTGTTGAATGGGTCGTGGGTCCACACTCTGCACTCACACACTGTGTGTGTTGAATGGGTCGTGGGTCCACACTCTGCACTCACACACTGTGTGTGTTGAATGGGTCGTGGGCCCACACTCTGCACTCACACACTGTGTGTGTTGAACGGGTCGTGGGGCCACACTCTGCACTCACACACTGTGTGTGTTGAATGGGTCGTGGGTCCACACTCTGCACTCACACACTGTGTGTGTTGAATGGGTCGTGGGCCCACACTCTGCACTCACACACACTGTGTGTGTTGAATGGGTCGTGGGCCCACACTCTGCACTCACACACTGTGTGTGTTGAATGGGTCGTGGGTCCACACTCTGCACTCACACACTGTGTGTGTTGAATGGGTCGTGGGCCCACACTCTGCACTCACACACACTGTGTGTGTTGAATGGGTCGTGGGCCCACACTCTGCACTCACACACACTGTGTGTGTTGAATGGGTCGTGGGTCCACACTCTGCACTCACACACACTGTGTGTGTTGAATGGGTCGTGGGCCCACACTCTGCACTCACACACACTGTATGTGTTGAATGGGTCGTGGGCCCACACTCTGCACTCACACACACTGTGTGTGTTGAATGGGTCGTGGGTCCACACTCTGCACTCACACACACTGTGTGTGTTGAATGGATCGTGGGTCCACACTCTGCACTCACACACTGTGTGTGTTGAATGGGTCGTGGGCCCACACTCTGCACTCACACACACTGTGTTTCCTTCAATGGGGCGTGGGCCCACACTCTGCACTCACACACACTGTGTGTGTTGAATGGGTCGTGGGTCGGCACTCTGCACTCACACACTGTGTGTGTTGAATGGGTCGTGGGTCCACACTCTGCACTCACACACTGTGTGTGTTGAATGGGTCGTGGGTCCACACTCTGCACTCACACACTGTGTGTGTTGAATGGGTCGTGGGTCCACACTCTGCACTCACACACTGTGTGTGTTGAATGGGTCGTGGGCCCACACTTTGCACTCACACACTGTGTGTGTTGAATGGGTCGTGGGTCCACACTCTGCACTCACACACTGTGTGTGTTGAATGGGTCGTGGGCCCACACTCTGCACTCACACACACTGTGTGTGTTGAATGGGTCGTGGGCCCACACTCTGCACTCACACACACTGTGTGTGTTGAATGGGTCGTGGGTCCATACTCTGCACTCACACACACTGTGTGTGTTGAATGGGTCGTGGGCCCACACTCTGCACTCACACACACTGTGTGTGTTGAATGGGTCGTGGGTCCACACTCTGCACTCACACACTGTGTGTGTTGAATGGGTCGTGGGTCCACACTCTGCACTCACACAAACTGTGTGTGTTGAATGGGTCGTGGGCCCACACTCTGCACTCACACACTGTGTGTGTTGAATGAGTCGTGGGCCCACACTCTGCACTCACACACTGTGTGTCTTGAATGGGTCGTGGGCCCACACTCTGCACTCACACACTGTGTGTGTTGAATGGGTCGTGGGCCCACTCTCTGCACTCACACACTGTGTGTGTTGAAGGGGTCGTGGGTCCACACTCTGCACTCACACACACTGTGTGTGTTGAATGGTTCGTGGGCCCACACTCTGCACTCACACACACTGTGTGTGTTGAATGGGTCGTGGGCCCACACTCTGCACTCACACACACTGTGTGTGTTGAATGGGTCGTGGGCCCACACTCTGCCCTCCCACACACTGTGTGTGTTGAATGGGTCGTGGGTCCACAGTCTGCACTCACACACTGTGTGTGTTGAATGGGTCGTGGGCCCACACTCTGCACTCACACACTGTGTGTATTGAATGGGTCGTGGGTCCACACTCTGCACTCACACACACCGTGTGTGTTGAATGGGTCGTGGGCCCACACTCTGCACTCACACACTGTGTGTGCTGAATGGGTCGTGGGTCCACACTCTGCACTCACACACACTGTGTGTGTTGAATGGGTCGTGGGCCCACACTCTGCACTCACACACTGTGTGTGTTGAATGGGTCGTGGGTCCACACTCTGCACTCACACATTGTGTGTGTTGAATGGGTCGTGGGTCCACACTCTGCACTCACACACTGTGTGTGTTGAATGGGTCGTGGGCCCACACTCTGCACTCACACACACTGTATGAGTTGAATGGGTCGTGGGCCCACACTCTGCACTCACACACACTGTGTGTGTTGAATGGGTCGTGGGTCCACACTCTGCACTCACACACACTGTGTGTGTTGAATGGGTCGTGGGCCCACACTCTGCACTCACACACACTGTATGTGTTGAATGGGTCGTGGGCCCACACTCTGCACTCACACACACTGTGTGTGTTGAATGGGTCGTGGGTCCACACTCTGCACTCACACACACTGTGTGTGTTGAATGGATCGTGGGTCCACACTCTGCACTCACACACTGTGTGTGTTGAATGGGTCGTGGGCCCACACTCTGCACTCACACACACTGTGTTTCCTTCAATGGGTCGTGGGCCCACACTCTGCACTCACACACACTGTGTGTGTTGAATGGGTCGTGGGTCGGCACTCTGCACTCACACACTGTGTGTGTTGAATGGGTCGTGGGTCCACACTCTGCACTCACACACTGTGTGTGTTGAATGGGTCGTGGGTCCACACTCTGCACTCACACACTGTGTGTGTTGAATGGGTCGTGGGTCCACACTCTGCACTCACACACTGTGTGTGTTGAATGGGTCGTGGGCCCACACTCTGCACTCACACACTGTGTGTGTTGAATGGGTCGTGGGTCCACACTCTGCACTCACACACTGTGTGTGTTGAATGGGTCGTGGGCCCACACTCTGCACTCACACACACTGTGTGTGTTGAATGGGTCGTGGGCCCACACTCTGCACTCACACACACTGTGTGTGTTGAATGGGTCGTGGGCCCACACTCTGCACTCACACACACTGTGTGTGTTGAATGGGTCGTGGGTCCACACTCTGCACTCACACACTGTGTGTGTTGAATGGGTCGTGGGTCCACACTCTGCACTCACACACACTGTGTGTGTTGAATGGGTCGTGGGCCCAAACTCTGCACTCACACACTGTGTGTGTTGAATGGGTCGTGGGCCCACACTCTGCACTCACACACTGTGTGTGTTGAATGGGTCGAGGGCCCACACTCTGCACTCACACGCACTGTGTGTGTTGAATGGGTCGTGGGCCCACACTCTGCACTCACACACTGTGTGTGTTGAATGGGTCGTGGGTCCACACTCTGCACTCACACACATTGTGTGTGTTGAATGGGTCGTGGGCCCACACTCTGCACTCACACACTGTGTGTGTTGAATGGGTCGTGGGTCCACACTCTGCACTCACACACACTGTGTGTGTTGAATGGGTCGTGGGCACACACTCTGCACTCACACACTGTGTGTGTTGAATGAGTCGTGGGCCCACACTCTGCACTCACACACTGTGTGTGTTGAATGGGTCGTGGGCCCACACTCTGCACACACACACTGTGTGTGTTGAATGGGTCGTGGGCCCACACTCTGCACTCACACACTGTGTGTGTTGAATGGGTCGTGGGTCCACACTCTGCACTCACACACACACTGTGTGTGTTGAATGGGTCGTGGGCCCACACTCTGCACTCACACACTGTGTGTGTTGAATGGGTCGTGGGCCCACACTCTGCACTCACACACTGTGTGTGTTGAATGGGTCGTGGGCCCACACTCTGCACTCACACACTGTGTGTGTTGAATGGGTCGTGGGTCCACACTCTGCACTCACACACTGTGTGTGTTGAATGGGTCGTGGGTCCACACTCTGCACTCACACACTGTGTGTGTTGAATGGGTCGTGGGTCCACACTCTGCACTCACACACTGTGTGTGTTGAATGGGTCGTGGGTCCACACTCTGCACTCACACACTGTGTGTGTTGAATGGGTCGTGGGTCCACACTCTGCACACACACACTGTGTGTGTTGAATGGGTCATGGGCCCACACTCTGCACTCACACACACTGTGTGTGTTGAATGGGTCGTGGGCCCACACTCTGCACTCACACACTGTGTGTGTCGAATGGGTCGTGGGTCACACTCTGCACTCACACACACTGTGTGTGTCGAATGGGTCGTGGGCCCACACTCTGCACTCACACACACTGTGTGTGTTGAATGGGTCGTGGGCCCACACTCTGCACTCACACACTGTGTGTGTTGAATGGGTCGTGGGTCCACACTCTGCACTCACACACTGTGTGTGTTGAATGGGTCGTGGGTCCACACTCTGCACTCACACACTGTGTGTGTTGAATGGGTCGTGGGCCCACACTCTGCACTCACACACTGTGTGTGTTGAATGGGTCGTGGGCCCACACTCTGCACTCACACACACTGTGTGTGTTGAATGGGTCGTGGGCCCACACTCTGCACTCACACACTGTGTGTGTTGAATGGGTCGTGGGTCCACACTCTGCACTCACACACTGTGTGTGTTGAATGGGTCGTGGGTCCACACTCTGCACTCACACACTGTGTGTGTTGAATGGGTCGTGGGTCCACACTCTGCACTCACACACTGTGTGTGTTGAATGGGTCGTGGGCCCACACTTTGCACTCACACACTGTGTGTGTTGAATGGGTCGTGGGTCCACACTCTGCACTCACACACTGTGTGTGTTGAATGGGTCGTGGGCCCACACTCTGCACTCACACACACTGTGTGTGTTGAATGGGTCGTGGGCCCACACTCTGCACTCACACACACTGTGTGTGTTGAATGGGTCGTGGGTCCATACTCTGCACTCACACACACTGTGTGTGTTGAATGGGTCGTGGGCCCACACTCTGCACTCACACACACTGTGTGTGTTGAATGGGTCGTGGGTCCACACTCTGCACTCACACACTGTGTGTGTTGAATGGGTCGTGGGTCCACACTCTGCACTCACACAAACTGTGTGTGTTGAATGGGTCGTGGGCCCACACTCTGCACTCACACACTGTGTGTGTTGAATGAGTCGTGGGCCCACACTCTGCACTCACACACTGTGTGTCTTGAATGGGTCGTGGGCCCACACTCTGCACTCACACACTGTGAGTGTTGAATGGGTCGTGGGTCCACTCTCTGCACTCACACACTGTGTGTGTTGAAGGGGTCGTGGGTCCACACTCTGCACTCACACACACTGTGTGTGTTGAATGGTTCGTGGGCCCACACTCTGCACTCACACACACTGTGTGTGTTGAATGGGTCGTGGGCCCACACTCTGCACTCACACACACTGTGTGTGTTGAATGGGTCGTGGGCCCACACTCTGCCCTCCCACACACTGTGTGTGTTGAATGGGTCGTGGGTCCACAGTCTGCACTCACACACTGTGTGTGTTGAATGGGTCGTGGGCCCACACTCTGCACTCACACACTGTGTGTATTGAATGGGTCGTGGGTCCACACTCTGCACTCACACACACCGTGTGTGTTGAATGGGTCGTGGGCCCACACTCTGCACTCACACACTGTGTGTGCTGAATGGGTCGTGGGTCCACACTCTGCACTCACACACACTGTGTGTGTTGAATGGGTCGTGGGCCCACACTCTGCACTCACACACTGTGTGTGTTGAATGGGTCGTGGGTCCACACTCTGCACTCACACATTGTGTGTGTTGAATGGGTCGTGGGTCCACACTCTGCACTCACACACTGTGTGTGTTGAATGGGTCGTGGGCCCACACTCTGCACTCACACACACTGTATGAGTTGAATGGGTCGTGGGCCCACACTCTGCACTCACACACACTGTGTGTGTTGAATGGGTCGTGGGTCCACACTCTGCACTCACACACACTGTGTGTGTTGAATGGGTCGTGGGCCCACACTCTGCACTCACACACACTGTATGTGTTGAATGGGTCGTGGGCCCACACTCTGCACTCACACACACTGTGTGTGTTGAATGGGTCGTGGGTCCACACTCTGCACTCACACACACTGTGTGTGTTGAATGGATCGTGGGTCCACACTCTGCACTCACACACTGTGTGTGTTGAATGGGTCGTGGGCCCACACTCTGCACTCACACACACTGTGTTTCCTTCAATGGGTCGTGGGCCCACACTCTGCACTCACACACACTGTGTGTGTTGAATGGGTCGTGGGTCGGCACTCTGCACTCACACACTGTGTGTGTTGAATGGGTCGTGGGTCCACACTCTGCACTCACACACTGTGTGTGTTGAATGGGTCGTGGGTCCACACTCTGCACTCACACACTGTGTGTGTTGAATGGGTCGTGGGTCCACACTCTGCACTCACACACTGTGTGTGTTGAATGGGTCGTGGGCCCACACTCTGCACTCACACACTGTGTGTGTTGAATGGGTCGTGGGTCCACACTCTGCACTCACACACTGTGTGTGTTCAATGGGTCGTGGGCCCACTCTCTGCACTCACACACTGTGTGTGTTGAATGGGTCGTGGGTCCACACTCTGCACTCACACACACTGTGTGTGTTGAATGGTTCGTGGGCCCACACTCTGCACTCACACACACTGTGTGTGTTGAATGGGTCGTGGGCCCACACTCTGCACTCACACACACTGTGTGTGTTGAATGGGTCGTGGGCCCACACTCTGCACTCCCACACACTGTGTGTGTTGAATGGGTCGTGGGTCCACAGTCTGCACTCACACACTGTGTGTGTTGAATGGGTCGTGGGCCCACACTCTGCACTCACACACTGTGTGTGTTGAATGGGTCGTGGGTCCACACTCTGCACTCACACACACCGTGTGTGTTGAATGGGTCGTGGGCCCACACTCTGCACTCACACACTGTGTGTGCTGAATGGGTCGTGTGTCCACACTCTGCACTCACACACACTGTGTGTGTTGAATGGGTCGTGGGCCCACACTCTGCACTCACACACTGTGTGTGTTGAATGGGTCGTGGGTCCACACTCTGCACTCACAAACTGTGTGTGTTGAATGGGTCGTGGGTCCACACTCTGCACTCACACACTGTGTGTGTTGAATGGGTCGTGGGTCCACACTCTGCACTCACACACTGTGTGTGTTGAATGGGTCGTGGGTCCACACTCTGCACTCACACACTGTATGTGTTGAATGGGTCGTGGGTCCACATTCTGCACTCACACACTGTGTGTGTTGAATGGGTCGTGGGTCCACACTCTGCACTCACACACACTGTGTGTGTTGAATGGCTCGTGGGCCCACACTCTGCACTCACACACTGTGTGTGTTGAATGGGTCGTGGGTCCACACTCTGCACTCACACACTGTGTGTGTTGAATGGGTCGTGGGTCCACACTCTGCACTCACACACTGTGTGTGTTGAATGGGTCGTGGGCCCACACTCTGCACTCACACACTGTGTGTGTTGAATGGGTCGTGGGCCCACACTCTGCACTCACACACTGTGTGTGTTGAATGGGTCGTGGGCCCACACTCTGCACTCACACACTGTGTGTGTTGAATGGGTCGTGGGCCCACACTCTGCACTCACACACTGTGTGTTTTGAATGGGTCGTGGGCCCACACTCTGCACTCACACACACTGTGTGTGTTGAATGGGTCGTGGGCCCCCACCCTGCACTCACACGCACTGTGTGTGTTGAATGGGTCGTGGGCCCACACTCTGCACTCACACACACTGTATGTGTTGAATGGGTCGTGGGCCCACACTCTGCACTCACACACACTGTGTGTGTTGAATGGGTCGTGGGTCCACACTCTGCACTCACACACACTGTGTGTGTTGAATGGATCGTGGGTCCACACTCTGCACTCACACACTGTGTGTGTTGAATGGGTCGTGGGCCCACACTCTGCACTCACACACACTGTGTTTCCTTCAATGGGTCGTGGGCCCACACTCTGCACTCACACACACTGTGTGTGTTGAATGGGTCGTGGGTCCGCACTCTGCACTCACACACTGTGTGTGTTGAATGGGTCGTGGGTCCACACTCTGCACTCACACACTGTGTGTGTTGAATGGGTCGTGGGTCCACACTCTGCACTCACACACACTGTGTGTGTTGAATGGATCGTGGGCCACACTCTGCACTCACACACTGTGTGTGTTGAATGGGTCGTGGGCCCACACTCTGCACTCACACACACTGTGTGTGTTGAATGGGTCGTGGGCCCACACTCTGCACTCACACACTGTGTGTGTTGAATGGGTCGTGGGTCCACACTCTGCACTCACACACACTGTGTGTGTTGAATGGGTCGTGGGCCCACACTCTGCACTCACACACTGTGTGTGTTGAATGGGTCGTGGGCCCACACTCTGCACTCACACACTGTGTGTGTTGAATGGGTCGTGGGCCCACACTCTGCACTCACACACTGTGTGTGTTGAATGGGTCGTGGGCCCACACTCTGCACTCACACACTGTGTGTGTTGAATGGGTCGTGGGTCCACACTCTGCACTCACACACACTGTGTGTGTTGAATGGGTCGTGGG
>NW_028226773.1:0-25925 GCF_052327205.1 Somniosus microcephalus
TTCTCCTTCTTCTACTTCTTCTGATTCACCCTCCAAACTTCACCTTCTCCTTCTCCTTCTTCTGCTTCTTCTGCTTCACCCTCCTGACTTCACCTTCGCCTTCTCCTTCTTCTGCTTCTTCTGATTCACCCTCCTGACTTCACCTTCTCCTTCTCCTTCTTCTGATTCTTTTGATTCACCCTCCAGACTTCACCTTCTCCTTCTCCTTCTTCTGCTTCTTCTGATTCACCCTCCAGACTTCACCTTCTCCTTCTCCTTCTTCTACTTCTTCTGATTCACCCTCCTGACTTCACCTTCTCCTTCTCCTTCTTCTGATTCTTTTGATTCACCCTCCAGTCTTCACCTTCTCCTTCTCCTTCTTCTGCTTCTTCTGATTCACCCTCCAGACTTCACCTTGTCCTTCTCCTTCTTCTGATTCTTTTGATTCACCCTCCAGACTTCACCTTCTCCTTCTCCTTCTTCTGCTTCTTCTGATTCACCCTCCTGACTTCACCCTCTCCTTCTCCTTCTTCTACTTCTTCTGATTCACCCTCCTGACTTCGCCTTCTCCTTCTCCTTCATCTACTTCTTCTGCTTCACCCTCCAGATTTCACCTTCTCCTTCTCCTTCTTCTACTTCTTCTGATTCACCCTCCAGACTTCACTTCTCCTTCTCCTTCTTCTGCTTCTTCTGATTCACCTCAGACTTCACCTTCTCCTTCTCCTTATTCTGCTTCTTCTGATTCACCCGCCAGACTTCACCTTCTCCTTCTCCTTATTCTGCTTCTTCTGATTCACCCTCCAGACTTCACCTTCTCCTTCTCCTTCTTGTACTTCTTCTAATTCACCCTCCAGACTTCACCTTCTCCTTCTCCTTCTTCTGCTTCTTCTGATTCACCCTCCAGACTTCACCTTCTCCTTCTCCTTCGTCTACTTCTTCTGATTCACCCTCCAGACTACACCTTCTCCTTCTCCTTCTTCTACTTCTTCTGATTCACCCTCCAAACTTCACCTTCTCCTTCTCCTTCTTCTGCTTCTTCTGCTTCACCCTCCTGACTTCACCTCGCCTTCTCCTTCTTCTGCTTCTTCTGATTCACCCTCCTGACTTCACCTTCTCCTTCTCCTTCTTCTGATTCTTTTGATTCACCCTCCAGACTTCACCTTCTCCTTCTCCTTCTTCTGCTTCTTCTGATTCACCCTCCAGACTTCAGCTTCTCCTTCTCCTTCTTCTACTTCTTCTGATTCACCCTCCTGACTTCACCTTCTCCTTCTCCTTCTTCTGATTCTTTTGATTCACCCTCCAGTCTTCACCTTCTCCTTCTCCTTCTTCTGCTTCTTCTGATTCACCCTCCAGACTTCACCTTGTCCTTCTCCTTCTTCTGATTCTTTGATTCACCCTCCAGACTTCACCTTCTCCTTCTCCTTCTTCTGCTTCTTCTGATTCACCCTCCTGACTTCACCCTCTCCTTCTCCTTCTTCTACTTCTTCTGATTCACCCTCCTGACTTCACCTTCTCCTTCTCCTTCATCTACTTCTTCTGCTTCACCCTCCAGACTTCACCTTCTCCTTCTCCTTCTTCTACTTCTTCTGATTCACCCTCCAGACTTCACCTTCTCCTTCTCCTTCTTCTGCTTCTTCTGATTCACCCTCCAGACTTCACCTTCTCCTTCTCCTTATTCTGCTTCTTCTGATTCACCCGCCAGACTTCACCTTCTCCTTCTCCTTATTCTGCTTCTTCTGATTCACCCTCCAGACTTCACCTTCTCCTTCTCCTTCTTCTGCTTCTTTTGATTCACCTTCAGACTTTACCTTCTCCTTCTCCTTCTTCTGCTTCTTCTGATTCACCCTCCAGCTTCTCACCTCCTCCTTCTCCTTTTTCTACTTATTCTGATTCACCCACCAGACTTCACCTTCTCCTTCTCCTTCTTCTGCTTCTTCTGATTCACCCTCCAGACTTCACCTTCTCCTTCTCCTTCTTCTGCTTCTTCTGATTCACCCTCCAGACTTCACCTTCTCCTTCTCCTTCTTCTGCTTCTTTTGATTCACCCTTCAGACTTCACCTTCTCCTTCTCCTTCTTCTGCTTCTTCTGATTCACCCTCCAGACCTCACCTTCTCCTTCTCCTTCTTCAACTTCTTCTGATTCACCCTCCAGACTTCATCTTCTCCTTCTCCTTCTTTTGCTTCTTCTGATTCACCCTCCAGACTTCACCTTCTCCTTCTCCTTCTTCTGCTTCTTCTGATTCAACCCTCCAGACTTCGCCTTCTCCTTCTCCTTCTTCTCCTTCTTCTGATTCACCCTCCAGACTTCACCTTCTCCTTCTCCTTCTTCTACTTCTTCTGATTCACCCTCCAGTCTTCACCTTCTCCTTCTCCTTCTTCTGCTTCTTCTGATTCACCCTCCAGACTTCACCTTCTCCTTCTCCTTCTTCTGCTTCTCCTGATTCACCCTCCTGACTTCACCTTCTCCTTCTCCTACTTCTGCTTCTTCTGATTCAGCCTCCAGACTTCACCTTCTCCTTCTCCTTCTTCTACTTCTTCTGATTCACCCTCCAGACTTCACCTTCTCCTTCTACTTCTTCTGCTTCTTCTGATTCACCCTCCAGATTGCACCTTCTCCTTCTCCTTCTTCTGCTTCTTCTGATTCACCCTCCAGACTTCACCTTCTCCTTCTCCTTCTTCTGCTTCTTCTGATTCACCCTCCAGACTTCAGCTTCTCCTTCTCCTTCTTCTACTTCTTCTGATTCACCCTCCAGACTTCACCTTCTCCTTCTCCTTCTTCTGCTTCTTCTGAATCACCCTCCAGACCACCTTCTCCTTCTCCTTCCTCTAGCTTCTTCTGATTCACCCTCCAGACTACACCTTCTCCTTCTCCTTCTTCTACTTCTTCTGATTCACCCTCCAGACTTCACCTTCTCCTTCTCCTTCTTCTGCTTCTTCTGATTCACCCTCCAGACTTCACCTTCTCCTTCTTCTCCTTCTACTTCTTCTGATTCACCCTCCAGACTTCACCTTCTCCTTCTCCTTCTTCTACTTCTTCTGCTTTTCCCTCCAGACTTCACCTTCTCCTTCTCCTTCTTCTGCTTCTTCTGATTCACCCTCCAGACTTCACCTTCTCCTTCTCCTTCTTCTACTTCTTCTGATTCACCCTCCAGACTTCACCTTCTCCTTCTCCTTCTTCTACTTCTTCTGATTCACCCTCCAGACTTCACCTTCTCCTTCTCCTTCTTCTACTTTTTATGATTCACCCTCCTGACTTCACCTTCTCCTTCTCCTTCTTCTGCTTCTTCTGCTTCAACCTCCAGACTTCACCTTCTCCTTCTCCTTCTTCTGCTTCTTCTGCTTCACCCTCCAGACTTCACCTTCTCCTTCTCCTTCTTCTGCTTCTTCTGCTTCACCCTCCTGACTTCACCTTCTCCTTCTCCTTCTTCTGCTTCTTCTGCTTCACCCTCCAGACTTCACCTTCTCCTTCTCCTTCTTCTGCTTCTTCTGCTTCACCCTCCAGACTTCACCTCCTCCTTCTCCTTTTTCTACTTATTCTGATTCACCCACCAGACTTCACCTTCTCCTTCTCCTTCTTCTGCTTCTTCTGATTCACCCTCCAGACTTCACCTTCTCCTTCTCCTTCTTCTGCTTCTTCTGATTCACCCTCCAGACTTCACCTTCTCCTTCTCCTTCTTCTGCTTCTTTTGATTCACCCTTCAGACTTCACCTTCTCCTTCTCCTTCTTCTGCTTCTTCTGATTCACCCTCCAGACCTCACCTTCTCCTTCTCCTTCTTCAACTTCTTCTGATTCACCCTCCAGACTTCATCTTCTCCTTCTCCTTCTTTTGCTTCTTCTGATTCACCCTCCAGACTTCACCTTCTCCTTCTCCTTCTTCTGCTTCTTCTGATTCACCCTCCAGACTTCGCCTTCTCCTTCTCCTTCTTCTCCTTCTTCTGATTCACCCTCCAGACTTCACCTTCTCCTTCTCCTTCTTCTACTTCTTCTGATTCACCCTCCAGAATTCACCTTCTCCTTCTCCTTCTTCTGCTTCTCCTGATTCACCCTCCTGACTTCACCTTCTCCTTCTCCTTCTTCTGCTTCTTCTGATTCACCCTCCAGACTTCACCTTCTCCTTCTCCTTCTTGTACTTCTTCTAATTCACCCTCCAGACTTCACCTTCTCCTTCTCCTTCTTCTGCTTCTTCTGATTCACCCTCCAGACTTCACCTTCTCCTTCTCCTTCGTCTACTTCTTCTGATTCACCCTCCAGACTACACCTTCTCCTTCTCCTTCTTCTACTTCTTCTGATTCACCCTCCAAACTTCACCTTCTCCTTCTCCTTCTTCTGCTTCTTCTGCTTCACCCTCCTGACTTCACCTTCGCCTTCTCCTTCTTCTGCTTCTTCTGATTCACCCTCCTGACTTCACCTTCTCCTTCTCCTTCTTCTGATTCTTTTGATTCACCCTCCAGACTTCACCTTCTCCTTCTCCTTCTTCTGCTTCTTCTGATTCACCCTCCAGACTTCACCTTCTCCTTCTCCTTCTTCTACTTCTTCTGATTCACCCTCCTGACTTCACCTTCTCCTTCTCCTTCTTCTGATTCTTTTGATTCACCCTCCAGTCTTCACCTTCTCCTTCTCCTTCTTCTGCTTCTTCTGATTCACCCTCCAGACTTCACCTTGTCCTTCTCCTTCTTCTGATTCTTTTGATTCACCCTCCAGACTTCACCTTCTCCTTCTCCTTCTTCTGCTTCTTCTGATTCACCCTCCTGACTTCACCCTCTCCTTCTCCTTCTTCTACTTCTTCTGATTCACCCTCCTGACTTCGCCTTCTCCTTCTCCTTCATCTACTTCTTCTGCTTCACCCTCCAGATTTCACCTTCTCCTTCTCCTTCTTCTACTTCTTCTGATTCACCCTCCAGACTTCACCTTCTCCTTCTCCTTCTTCTGCTTCTTCTGATTCACCCTCCAGACTTCACCTTCTCCTTCTCCTTATTCTGCTTCTTCTGATTCACCCGCCAGACTTCACCTTCTCCTTCTCCTTATTCTGCTTCTTCTGATTCACCCTCCAGACTTCACCTTCTCCTTCTCCTTCTTGTACTTCTTCTAATTCACCCTCCAGACTTCACCTTCTCCTTCTCCTTCTTCTGCTTCTTCTGATTCACCCTCCAGACTTCACCTTCTCCTTCTCCTTCGTCTACTTCTTCTGATTCACCCTCCAGACTACACCTTCTCCTTCTCCTTCTTCTACTTCTTCTGATTCACCCTCCAAACTTCACCTTCTCCTTCTCCTTCTTCTGCTTCTTCTGCTTCACCCTCCTGACTTCACCTTCGCCTTCTCCTTCTTCTGCTTCTTCTGATTCACCCTCCTGACTTCACCTTCTCCTTCTCCTTCTTCTGATTCTTTTGATTCACCCTCCAGACTTCACCTTCTCCTTCTCCTTCTTCTGCTTCTTCTGATTCACCCTCCAGACTTCAGCTTCTCCTTCTCCTTCTTCTACTTCTTCTGATTCACCCTCCTGACTTCACCTTCTCCTTCTCCTTCTTCTGATTCTTTTGATTCACCCTCCAGTCTTCACCTTCTCCTTCTCCTTCTTCTGCTTCTTCTGATTCACCCTCCAGACTTCACCTTGTCCTTCTCCTTCTTCTGATTCTTTTGATTCACCCTCCAGACTTCACCTTCTCCTTCTCCTTCTTCTGCTTCTTCTGATTCACCCTCCTGACTTCACCCTCTCCTTCTCCTTCTTCTACTTCTTCTGATTCACCCTCCTGACTTCACCTTCTCCTTCTCCTTCATCTACTTCTTCTGCTTCACCCTCCAGACTTCACCTTCTCCTTCTCCTTCTTCTACTTCTTCTGATTCACCCTCCAGACTTCACCTTCTCCTTCTCCTTCTTCTGCTTCTTCTGATTCACCCTCCAGACTTCACCTTCTCCTTCTCCTTATTCTGCTTCTTCTGATTCACCCGCCAGACTTCACCTTCTCCTTCTCCTTATTCTGCTTCTTCTGATTCACCCTCCAGACTTCACCTTCTCCTTCTCCTTCTTCTGCTTCTTTTGATTCACCTTCAGACTTTACCTTCTCCTTCTCCTTCTTCTGCTTCTTCTGATTCACCCTCCAGACTTCACCTCCTCCTTCTCCTTTTTCTACTTATTCTGATTCACCCACCAGACTTCACCTTCTCCTTCTCCTTCTTCTGCTTCTTCTGATTCACCCTCCAGACTTCACCTTCTCCTTCTCCTTCTTCTGCTTCTTCTGATTCACCCTCCAGACTTCACCTTCTCCTTCTCCTTCTTCTGCTTCTTTTGATTCACCCTTCAGACTTCACCTTCTCCTTCTCCTTCTTCTGCTTCTTCTGATTCACCCTCCAGACCTCACCTTCTCCTTCTCCTTCTTCAACTTCTTCTGATTCACCCTCCAGACTTCATCTTCTCCTTCTCCTTCTTTTGCTTCTTCTGATTCACCCTCCAGACTTCACCTTCTCCTTCTCCTTCTTCTGCTTCTTCTGATTCACCCTCCAGACTTCGCCTTCTCCTTCTCCTTCTTCTCCTTCTTCTGATTCACCCTCCAGACTTCACCTTCTCCTTCTCCTTCTTCTACTTCTTCTGATTCACCCTCCAGTCTTCACCTTCTCCTTCTCCTTCTTCTGCTTCTTCTGATTCACCCTCCAGACTTCACCTTCTCCTTCTCCTTCTTCTGCTTCTCCTGATTCACCCTCCTGACTTCACCTTCTCCTTCTCCTACTTCTGCTTCTTCTGATTCAGCCTCCAGACTTCACCTTCTCCTTCTCCTTCTTCTACTTCTTCTGATTCACCCTCCAGACTTCACCTTCTCCTTCTACTTCTTCTGCTTCTTCTGATTCACCCTCCAGATTGCACCTTCTCCTTCTCCTTCTTCTGCTTCTTCTGATTCACCCTCCAGACTTCACCTTCTCCTTCTCCTTCTTCTGCTTCTTCTGATTCACCCTCCAGACTTCAGCTTCTCCTTCTCCTTCTTCTACTTCTTCTGATTCACCCTCCAGACTTCACCTTCTCCTTCTCCTTCTTCTGCTTCTTCTGAATCACCCTCCAGACTTCACCTTCTCCTTCTCCTTCCTCTACTTCTTCTGATTCACCCTCCAGACTACACCTTCTCCTTCTCCTTCTTCTACTTCTTCTGATTCACCCTCCAGACTTCACCTTCTCCTTCTCCTTCTTCTGCTTCTTCTGATTCACCCTCCAGACTTCACCTTCTCCTTCTTCTCCTTCTACTTCTTCTGATTCACCCTCCAGACTTCACCTTCTCCTTCTCCTTCTTCTACTTCTTCTGCTTTTCCCTCCAGACTTCACCTTCTCCTTCTCCTTCTTCTGCTTCTTCTGATTCACCCTCCAGACTTCACCTTCTCCTTCTCCTTCTTCTACTTCTTCTGATTCACCCTCCAGACTTCACCTTCTCCTTCTCCTTCTTCTACTTCTTCTGATTCACCCTCCAGACTTCACCTTCTCCTTCTCCTTCTTCTACTTTTTATGATTCACCCTCCTGACTTCACCTTCTCCTTCTCCTTCTTCTGCTTCTTCTGCTTCAACCTCCAGACTTCACCTTCTCCTTCTCCTTCTTCTGCTTCTTCTGCTTCACCCTCCAGACTTCACCTTCTCCTTCTCCTTCTTCTGCTTCTTCTGCTTCACCCTCCTGACTTCACCTTCTCCTTCTCCTTCTTCTGCTTCTTCTGCTTCACCCTCCAGACTTCACCTTCTCCTTCTCCTTCTTCTGCTTCTTCTGCTTCACCCTCCAGACTTCACCTTCTCCTTCTCCTTCTTCTGCTTCTTCTGCTTCACCCTCCAGACTTCACCTTCTCCTTCTCCTTCTTCTGCTTCTTCTGCTTCGCCCTCCAGACTTCACCTTCTCCTTCTCCTTCTTCTGCTTCTTCTGCTTCACCCTCCAGACTTCACCTTCTCCTTCTCCTTCTTCTGCTTCTTCTGCTTCACCCTGCTGACTTCACCTTCTCCTTCTCCTTCCTCTACTTCTTCTGATTCACCCTCCAGACTTCACCTTCTCCTTCTCCTTCTTCTGCTTCTTCTGCTTCACCCTCCAGACTTCACCTTCTCGTTCTCCTTCTTCTGCTTCTTCTGCTGCGCCCTCCAGACTTCACCTTCTCCTTCTCCTTCTTCTGCTTCTTCTGCTTCACCCTCCTGACTTCATCTTCTCCTTCTCCTTCTTCTACTTCTTCTGCTTCACCCCCCTGACTTCACCTTCTCCTTCTCCTTCTTCTGCTTCTTCTGATTCACCCTCCTAACTTCACCTTCTCCTTCTCCTTCTTCTGCTTCTTCTGATTCACCCTCCTGACTTCACCTTCTCCTTCTCCTTCTTCTGCTTCTTCTGATTCACCCTCCAGACTTCACCTTCTCCTTCTCCTTCTTCTGCTTCTTCTGATTCACCCTCCTGACTTCACCTTCTCCTTCTCCTTCTTCTGCTTCTTCTGCTTCACCCTCCAGACTTCACCATCTCCTTCTCCTTCTTCTGCTTCTTCTGCTTCACCCTCCAGACTTCACCTTCTCCTTCTCCTTCTTCTGCTTCTTCTGCTTCACCCTCCTGACTTCACCTTCTCCTTCTCCCTCTTCTACTTCTTCTGATTCACCCTCCAGACTTCACCTTCTCCTTTTCCTTCTTCTGCTTCTTCTGATTCACCCTCCAGACTTCACATTCTCCTTCTCCTTCTTCTACTTCTTCTGATTCACCCTCGAGACTTCATCTTCTCCTTCTTCTGCTTCTTCTGATTCACCCTCCAGACTTCACCTTCTCCTTCTCCTTCTTCTGCTTCTTCTGATTCACCCTCCAGACTTCAGCTTCTCCTTCTCCTTCTTCTACTTCTTCTGATTCACCCTCCAGACTTCACCTTCTCCTTCTCCTTCTTCTGCTTCTTCTGATTCACCCTCCAGACTTCACCTTCTCCTTCTCCTTCGTCTACTTCTTCTGATTCACCCTCCAGACTACACCTTCTCCTTCTCCTTCTTCTACTTCTTCTGATTCACCCTCCAGACTTCACCTTCTCCTTCTCCTTCTTCTGCTTCTTCTGATTCACCCTCCAGACTTCACCTTCTCCTTCTCCTTCTTCTACTTCTTCTGATTCACCCTCCAGACTTCACCTTCTCCTTCTCCTTCTTCTACTTCATCTGCTTTTCCCTCCAGACTTCACCTTCTCCTTCTCCTTCTTCTGCTTCTTCTGATTCACCCTCCAGACTTCACCTTCTCCTTCTCCTTCTTCTACTTCTTCTGATTCACCCTCCAGACTTCACCTTCTCCTTCTCCTTCTTCTACTTCTTCTGATTCACCCTCCAGACTTCACCTTCTCCTTCTCCTTCTTCTACTTCTTATGATTCACCCTCCTGACTTCACCTTCTCCTTCTCCTTCTTCTGCTTCTTCTGCTTCAACCTCCAGACTTCACCTTCTCCTTCTCCTTCTTCTGCTTCTTCTGCTTCACCCTCCAGACTTCACCTTCTCCTTCTCCTTCTTCTGCTTCTTCTGCTTCACCCTCCTGACTTCACCTTCTCCTTCTCCTTCTTCTGCTTCTTCTGCTTCACCCTCCAGACTTCACCTTCTCCTTCTCCTTCTTCTGCTTCTTCTGCTTCACCCTCCAGACTTCACCTTCTCCTTCTCCTTCTTCTGCTTCTTCTGCTTCACCCTCCAGACTTCACCTTCTCGTTCTCCTTCTTCTGCTGCTTCTCCTGCGCCCTCCAGACTTCACCTTCTCCTTCTCCTTCTTCTGCTTCTTCTGCTTCACCCTCCTGACTTCATCTTCTCCTTCTCCTTCTTCTACTTCTTCTGCTTCACCCCCCTGACTTCACCTTCTCCTTCTCCTTCTTCTGCTTCTTCTGATTCACCCTCCTAACTTCACCTTCTCCTTCTCCTTCTTCTGCTTCTTCTGATTCACCCTCCTGACTTCACCTTCTCCTTCTCCTTCTTCTGCTTCTTCTGATTCACCCTCCAGACTTCACCTTCTCCTTCTCCTTCTTCTGCTTCTTCTGATTCACCCTCCTGACTTCACCTTCTCCTTCTCCTTCTTCTGCTTCTTCTGCTTCACCCTCTAGACTTCACCTTCTCCTTCTCCTTCTTCTGCTTCTTCTGCTTCACCCTCCAGACTTCACCTTCTCCTTCTCCTTCTTCTGCTTCTTCTGCTTCACCTTCCTGACTTCACCTTCTCCTTCTCCTTCTTCTACTTCTTCTGATTCACCCTCCAGACTTCACCTTCTCCTTCTCCTTCTTCTGCTTCTTCTGATTCACCCTCCAGACTTCACATTCTCCTTCTCCTTCTTCTACTTCTTCTGATTCACCCTCGAGACTTCATCTTCTCCTTCTCCTTCTTCTGCTTCTTCTGATTCACCCTCCAGACTTCACCTTCTCCTTCTCCTTCTTCTGCTTCTTCTGATTCACCCCCCAGACTTCACCTTCTCCTTCTCCTTCTACTTCTTCTGATTCACCCTCTAGACTTCAACTTCTCCTTCTCCTTCTTCTGCTTCTTCTGCTTCACCCTCCAGACTTCACCTTCTCGTTCTCCTTCTTCTGCTTCTTCTGATTCACCCTCCTAACTTCACCTTCTTCTTCTCCTTCTTCTGCTTCTTCTGATTCACCCTCCTGACTTCACCTTCTCCTTCTCCTTCTTCTGCTTCTTCTGATTCACCCTCCAGACTTCACCTTCTCCTTCTCCTTCTTCTGCTTCTTCTGATTCACCCTCCAGACTTCACCTTCGCCTTTTCCTTCTTCTGCTTCTTCTGATTCACCCTCCAGACCTCACCTTCTCCTTCTCCTTCTTCTACTTCTTCTGATTCACCCTCCAGACTTCATCTTCTCCTTCTCCTTCTTCTGCTTCTTCTGATTCACCCTCCAGACTTCACCTTCTCCTTCTCCTTCTTCTGCTTCTTCTTATTCACCCTCCAGACTTCACCTTCTCCTTCTCCTTCTTCTACTTCTTCTGATTCACCCTCCAGACTGCACCTTCTCCTTCTCCTTCTTCTGCTTCTTCTGATTCACCCTCCAGTCTTCACCTCCTCCTTCTCCTTCTTCTGCTTCTTCTGATTCACCCTCCAGACTTCACCTTCTCCTTCTCCTTCTTCTGATTCTTTTGATTCACCCTCCAGACTTCTCCTTCTCCTTCTCCTTCTTCTGCTTCTTCTGATTCACCCTTCTGACTTCACCTTCTCCTTCTCCTTCTTCTGATTCTTTTGATTCACCCTCCAGACTTCACCTTCTCCTTCTCCTTCTTCTGCTTCTTCTGCTTCACCCTCCAGACTTCACCTTCTCCTTCTCCTCCTTCTGCTTCTTCTGATTCACCCTCCTGACTTCACCCTCTCCTTCTCCTTCTTCTGCTTCTTCTGATTCACCCTCCTGAATTCACCCTCTCCTTCTCCTTCTTCTACTTCTTCTGCTTCACCCTCCTGACTTCACCTTCTCCTTCTCCTTCTTCTACTTCTTCTGCTTCACCCTCCAGACTTCACCTTCTCCTTCTCCTTCTTCTGCTTCTTCTGATTCACCCTCCAGACTTCACCTTCTCCTTCTCCTTCTTCTACTTCTTCTGATTCACCCTCCAGACTTCACCTTCTCCTTCTCCTTCTTCTGCTTCTTCTGATTCACCCTCCAGACTTCACCTTCTCCTTCTCCTTCGTCTACTTCTTCTGATTCACCCGTCAGACTACACCTTCTCCTTCTCCTTCTTCTACTTCTTCTGATTCACCCTCCAGACTCCACCTTCTCCTTCTCCTTCTTCTGCTTCTTCTGATTCACCCTCCAGACTTCACCTTCTCCTTCTTCTTCTTCTACTTCTTCTGATTCACCCTCCAGACTTCACCTTCTCCTTCTCCTTCTTCTACTTCATCTGCTTTTCCCTCCAGACTTCACCTTCTCCTTCTCCTTCTTCTGCTTCTTCTGATTCACCCTCCAGACTTCACCTTCTCCTTCTCCTTCTTCTACTTCTTCTGATTCACCCTCCAGACTTCACCTTCTCCTTCTCCTTCTTCTACTTCTTCTGATTCACCCTCCAGACTTCACCTTCTCCTTCTCCTTCTTCTACTTCTTATGATTCACCCTCCTGACTTCACCTTCTCCTTCTCCTTCTTCTGCTTCTTCTGCTTCAACCTCCAGACTTCACCTTCTCCTTCTCCTTCTTCTGCTTCTTCTGCTTCACCCTCCAGACTTCACCTTCTCCTTCTCCTTCTTCTGCTTCTTCTGCTTCACCCTCCTGACTTCACCTTCTCCTTCTCCTTCTTCTGCTTCTTCTGCTTCACCCTCCAGACTTCACCTTCTCCTTCTGCTTCTTCTGCTTCTTCTGCTTCACCCTCCAGACTTCACCTTCTCCTTCTCCTTCTTCTGCTTCTTCTGCTTCACCCTCCAGACTTCACCTTCTCGTTCTCCTTCTTCTGCTGCTTCTCCTGCGCCCTCCAGACTTCACCATCTCCTTCTCCTTCTTCTGCTTCTTCTGCTTCACCCTCCTGACTTCATCTTCTCCTTCTCCTTCTTCTACTTCTTCTGCTTCACCCCCCTGACTTCACCTTCTCCTTCTCCTTCTTCTGCTTCTTCTGATTCACCCTCCTAACTTCACCTTCTCCTTCTCCTTCTTCTGCTTCTTCTGATTCACCCTCCTGACTTCACCTTCTCCTTCTCCTTCTTCTGCTTCTTCTGATTCACCCTCCAGACTTCACCTTCTCCTTCTCCTTCTTCTGCTTCTTCTGATTCACCCTCCTGACTTCACCTTCTCCTTCTCCTTCTTCTGCTTCTTCTGCTTCACCCTCCAGACTTCACCATCTCCTTCTCCTTCTTCTGCTTCTTCTGCTTCACCCTCCAGACTTCACCTTCTCCTTCTCCTTCTTCTGCTTCTTCTGCTTCACCCTCCTGACTTCACCTTCTCCTTCTCCTTCTTCTACTTCTTCTGATTCACCCTCCAGACTTCACCTTCTCCTTCTCCTTCTTCTGCTTCTTCTGATTCACCCTCCAGACTTCACATTCTCCTTCTCCTTCTTCTACTTCTTCTGATTCACCCTCGAGACTTCATCTTCTCCTTCTCCTTCTTCTGCTTCTTCTGATTCACCCTCCAGACTTCACCTTCTCCTTCTCCTTCTTCTGCTTCTTCTGATTCACCCCCCAGACTTCACCTTCTCCTTCTCCTTCTACTTCTTCTGATTCACCCTCTAGACTTCAACTTCTCCTTCTCCTTCTTCTGCTTCTTCTGCTTCACCCTCCAGACTTCACCTTCTCGTTCTCCTTCTTCTGCTTCTTCTGATTCACCCTCCTAACTTCACCTTCTCCTTCTCCTTCTTCTGCTTCTTCTGATTCACCCTCCTGACTTCACCTTCTCCTTCTCCTTCTTCTGCTTCTTCTGATTCACCCTCCAGACTTCACCTTCTCCTTCTCCTTCTTCCGCTTCTTCTGATTCACCCTCCAGACTTCACCTTCTCCTTTTCCTTCTTCTGCTTCTTCTGATTCACCCTCCAGACCTCACCTTCTCCTTCTCCTTCTTCTACTTCTTCTGATTCACCCTCCAGACTTCATCTTCTCCTTCTCCTTCTTCTGCTTCTTCTGATTCACCCTCCAGACTTCACCTTCTCCTTCTCCTTCTTCTGCTTCTTCTGATTCACCCTCCAGACTTCACCTTCTCCTTCTCCTTCTTCTACTTCTTCTGATTCACCCTCCAGACTTCACCTTCTCCTTCTCCTTCTTCTGCTTCTTCTGATTCACCCTCCAGTCTTCACCTCCTCCTTCTCCTTCTTCTGCTTCTTCTGATTCACCCTCCAGACTTCACCTTCTCCTTCTCCTTCTTCTGATTCTTTTGATTCACCCTCCAGACTTCACCTTCTCCTTCTCCTTCTTCTGCTTCTTCTGATTCACCCTTCTGACTTCACCTTCTCCTTCTCCTTCTTCTGATTCTTTTGATTCACCCTCCAGACTTCACCTTCTCCTTCTCCTTCTTCTGCTTCTTCTGCTTCACCCTCCAGACTTCACCTTCTCCTTCTCCTCCTTCTGCTTCTTCTGATTCACCCTCCTGACTTCACCCTCTCCTTCTCCTTCTTCTGCTTCTTCTGATTCACCCTCCTGAATTCACCCTCTCCTTCTCCTTCTTCTACTTCTTCTGCTTCACCCTCCTGACTTCACCTTCTCCTTCTCCTTCTTCTACTTCTTCTGCTTCACCCTCCAGACTTCACCTTCTCCTTCTCCTTATTCTGCTTTTTCTGATTCACCCTCCTGACATCACCTTCTCCTTCTCCTTCTTCTACTTCTTCTGATTCACCCTCCAGACTTCACCTTCTCCTTCTCCTTCTTCTACTTCTTCTGATTCACCCACCAGACTTCACCTTCTCCTTCTCCTTCTTCTGCTTCTTCTGATTCACCCTCCAGACTTCACCTTCTCCTTCTCCTTCTTCTGCTTCTTCTGATTCACCCTCCAGACTTCACCTTCTCCTTCTCCTTCTTCTGCTTCTTTTGATTCACCCTTCAGACGTCACCTTCTCCTTCTCCTTCTTCTGCTTCTTCTGATTCACCCTCCAGACCTCACCTTCTCCTTCTCCTTCTTCAACTTCTTCTGATTCACCCTCCAGACTTCATCTTCTCCTTCTCCTTCTTTTGCTTCTTCTGATTCACCCTCCAGACTTCACCTTCTCCTTCTCCTTCTTCTGCTTCTTTTGATTCACCCTTCAGACTTCACCTTCTCCTTCTCCTTCTTCTGCTTCTTCTGATTCACCCTCCAGACTTCACCTTCTCCTTCTCCTTCTTCTGCTTCTTCTGATTCACCCTCCAGACTTCACCTTCTCCTTCTCCTTCTTCTGCTTCTTTTGATTCACCCTTCAGACTTCACCTTCTCCTTCTCCTTCTTCTGCTTCTTCTGATTCACCCTCCAGACCTCACCTTCTCCTTCTCCTTCTTCAACTTCTTCTGATTCACCCTCCAGACTTCATCTTCTCCTTCTCCTTCTTTTGCTTCTTCTGATTCACCCTCAAGACTTCACTTTCTCCTTCTCCTTCTTCTGCTTCTTCTGATTCACCCTCCAGACCTCGCCTTCTCCTTCTCCTTCTTCTACTTCTTCTGATTCTCCCTCCAGACTTCACCTTCTCCTTCTCCTTCTTCTACTTCTTCTGATTCACCCTCCAGTCTTCACCTTCTCCTTCTCCTTCTTCTGCGTCTTCTGATTCACCCTCCAGACTTCACCTTCTCCTTCTCCTTCTTCTGCTTCTCCTGATTCACCCTCCTGACTTCACCTTCTCCTTCTCCTTCTTCTGCTTCTTCTGATTCACCCTCCAGACTTCACCTTCTCCTTCTCCTTCTTGTACTTCTTCTAATTCACCCTCCAGACTTCACCTTCTCCTTCTCCTTCTTCTGCTTCTTCTGATTCACCCTCCAGACATCACATTCTCCTTCTCCTTCGTCTACTTCTTCTGATTCACCCTCCAGAATACACCTTCTCCTTCTCCTTCTTCTACTTCTTCTGTTTCACCCTCCAAAAGTCACCTTCTCCTTCTCCTTCTTCTACTTCTTCTGATTCACCCTCCAGACTTCACCTTCTCCTTCTCCTTCTTCTACTTCTTCTGATTCACCCTCCAGACTTCACCTTCTCCTTCTCCTTCTTCTACTTCTTCTGCTTCTCCCTCCAGACTTCACCTTCTCCTTCTCCTTCTTCTGCTTCTTCTGATTCATCCTCCAGACTTCACCTTCTCCTTCTCCTTCTTCTGCTTCTTCTGATTCACCCTCCAGACTTCACCTTCTCCTTCTCCTTCTTCTGCTTCTTCCGATTCACCCTCCAGACTTCACCTTCTCCTTTTCCTTCTTCTGCTTCTTCTGATTCACCCTCCAGACCTCACCTTCTCCTTCTCCTTCTTCTACTTCTTCTGATTCACCCTCCAGACTTCATCTTCTCCTTCTCCTTCTTCTGCTTCTTCTGATTCACCCTCCAGACTTCACCTTCTCCTTCTCCTTCTTCTGCTTCTTCTGATTCACCCTCCAGACTTCACCTTCTCCTTCTCCTTCTTCTAGTTCTTCTGATTCACCCTCCAGACTTCACCTTCTCCTTCTCCTTCTTCTGCTTCTTCTGATTCACCCTCCAGACTTCACCTTCTCCTTCTCCTTCTTCTGATTCTTTTGATTCACCCTCCAGACTTCACCTTCTCCTTCTCCTTCTTCTGCTTCTTCTGATTCACCCTTCTGACTTCACCTTCTCCTTCTCCTTCTTCTGATTCTTTTGATTCACCCTCCAGACTTCACCTTCTCCTTCTCCTTCTTCTGCTTCTTCTGCTTCACCCTCCAGACTTCACCTTCTCCTTCTCCTCCTTCTGCTTCTTCTGATTCACCCTCCTGACTTCACCCTCTCCTTCTCCTTCTTCTGCTTCTTCTGATTCACCCTCCTGAATTCACCCTCTCCTTCTCCTTCTTCTACTTCTTCTGCTTCACCCTCCTGACTTCACCTTCTCCTTCTCCTTCTTCTACTTCTTCTGCTTCACCCTCCAGACTTCACCTTCTCCTTCTCCTTCTTCTGCTTTTTCTGATTCACCCTCCTGACATCACCTTCTCCTTCTCCTTCTTCTACTTCTTCTGATTCACCCTCCAGACTTCACCTTCTCCTTCTCCTTCTTCTACTTCTTCTGATTCACCCACCAGACTTCACCTTCTCCTTCTCCTTCTTCTGCTTCTTCTGATTCACCCTCCAGACTTCACCTTCTCCTTCTCCTTCTTCTGCTTCTTCTGATTCACCCTCCAGACTTCACCTTCTCCTTCTCCTTCTTCTGCTTCTTTTGATTCACCCTTCAGACTTCACCTTCTCCTTCTCCTTCTTCTGCTTCTTCTGATTCACCCTCCAGACCTCACCTTCTCCTTCTCCTTCTTCAACTTCTTCTGATTCACCCTCCAGACTTCATCTTCTCCTTCTCCTTCTTCTGCTTCTTCTTATTCACCCTCCAGTCTTCACCTTCTCCTTCTCCTTCTTCTGCTTCACCCTCCTGACTTCACCTTCTCCTTCTCCTTCTTCTGCTTCTTCTGATTCACCCTCCTGACTTCACCTTCTCCTTCTTCTGCTTCTTCTGCTTCACCCTCCAGACTTCTCCTTCTCCTTCTCCTTCTTCTTCTTCTCCTGATTCACCCTCCAGACTTCACCTTCTCCTTCTCCTTCTCCTGCTTCTTCTGATTCACCCTCCAGACTTCACCTTCTACTTCTCCTTCTTCTGCTTCTTCTGATTCACCCTCCTGACTTCACCTTCAACTTCTCCTTCGTCTGCTTCTTCTGATTCACCCTCCAGACTTCACCTTCTCCTTTTCCTTCTTCTACTTCTTCTGATTTCCCCTCCAGACTTCACCTTCTCCTTCTCCTTCTTCTACTTCTTCTGATTCACCCTCCAGACTTCACCTTCTCCTTCTCCTTCTTCTGCTTCTTCTGATTCACCCTCCAGACTTCACCTTCTCCTTCTCCTTCTTCTGCTTCTTCTGATTCACACTACAGACTTCACCTTCTACTTCTCCTTCTTTTGCTTCATCTGATTCACCCTCCTGACTTCACCTTCTCCTTCTCCTTCTTCCGCTTCTTCTGATTCACCCTCCAGACTTCACCTTCTCCTTCTCCTTCTTCTACTTCTTCTGATTCACCCTCCAGACTTCACCTTCTCCTTCTCCGTCTTCTGCTTCTTCTGATTCACCCTCCTGACTTCACCTTTGCCTTCTCCTTCTTTTACTTCTTCTGATTCACCCTCCAGACTTCACCTTTTCCTTCTCCTTCTTCTGCTTCTTCTGCTTCACCCTCCTGACTTCACCTTCTCCTTCTCCATCTTCTACTTCTTCTGATTCACCCTCCAGACTTCACCTTCTCCTTCTCCTTCTTCTACTTCTTCTGATTCACCCTCCAGACTTCACCTTCTCCTTCTCCTTCTTCTGCTTCTTCTGATTCAACCTCCTGGCTTCACCTTCGACTTCTCCTACTTCTGCTTCTTCTGATTCACCCTCCAGACTTCACCTTCTCCTTCTCCTTCTTCTACTTCTTCTGCTTCACCCTCCTGACATCACCTTCTCCTTCTCCTTCTTCTACTTCTTCTCCTTCTCCCTCCAGACTTCACCTCCTCCTTCTCCTTCTTCTACTTCTTCTGATTCACCCTCCTGACTTCACCTGCTCCTTCTCCTTCTTCTGCTTCTTCTGATTCACCCTCCAGACTTCACCTTCTCCTTCTCCTTCTTCTACTTCTTCTGCTTCACCCTCCAGACTTCACCTTCTCCTTCTCCTTCTTCTACTTCTGCTGCTTCTCCCTCCAGACTTCACCTTCTCCTTCTCCTTCTTCTGCTTCCTCTGATTCACACTCCAGATTTCACCTTCTCCTTCTCCTTCTTCTGCTTCCTCTGATTCACCCTCCAGGCTTCACCTTCTCTTTCTCCTTCTTCTACTTCTTCTGATTCACCCTCCTGACTTCACCGTCTCCTTCTCCTTCATCTACTTCTTCTGATTCACCCTCCTGACTTCACCTTCTCCTTCTCCTTCTTCTGCTTCTTCTGATTCACCCTCCAGACTTCCCCTTCTCCTTCTCCTTCTTCTGCTTCTCCTGATTCACCCTCCAGACTTCACCTTCTCCTTCTCCTTCTCCTGCTTCTTCTGATTCACCCTCCAGACTTCACGTTCTCCTTCTCCTTCTTCTGCTTCTTCTGATTCACGCTCCTGACTTCACCTTCTCCTTCTCCTTCTTCTACTTCTTCTGATGCACCCTCCTGACTTCACCTTCGCCTTCTCCTTCTTCTGCTTCTTCTTATTCACCCTCCAGTCTTCACCTTCTCCTTCTCCTTCTTCTGCTTCACCCTCCTGACTTCACCTTCTCCTTCTCCTTCTTCTGCTTCTTCTGCTTCACCCTCCAGACTTCTCCTTCTCCTTCTCCTTCTTCTTCTTCTCCTGATTCACCCTCCAGACTTCACCTTCTCCTTCTCCTTCTCCTGCTTCTTCTGATTCACCCTCCAGACTTCACCTTCTCCTTCTCCTTCTTCTGCTTCTTCTGATTCACCCTCCTGACTTCACCTTCTCCTTCTCCTTCTTCTGCTCCTTCTGATTCACCCTCCAGACTTCACCTTCTCCTTCTCCTTCTTCTACTTCTTCAGATTTACCCTCCAGATTTCACCTTCTCCTTCTCCTTCTTCTACTTCTTCTGATTCACCCTCCAGACTTCACCTTCTCCTTCTCCTTCTTCTGCTTCTTCTGATTCACCCTCCAGACTTCACCTTCTCCTTCTACTTCTTCTGCTTCTTCTGATTCAGACTCCAGACTTCACCTTCTCCTTCTCCTTCTTCTGCTTCTTCTGATTCACCCTCCTGACTTCACCTTCTCCTTCTCCTTCTTCCGCTTCTTCTGATTCACCCTCCAGACTTCACCTTCTCCTTCTCCTTCTTCTACTTCTTCTGATTCACCCTCCAGACTTCACCTTCTGCTTCTCCGTCTTCTGCTTCTTCTGATTCACCCTCCTGACTTCACCTTTGCCTTCTCCTTCTTTTACTTCTTCTGATTCACCCTCCAGACTTCACCTTCTCCTTCTCCTTCTTCTGCTTCTTCTGCTTCACCCTCCTGACTTCACCTTCTACTTCTCCATCTTCTACTTCTTCTGATTCACCCTCCAGACTTCACCTTCTCCTTCTCCTTCTTCTACTTCTTCTGATTCACCCTCCAGACTTCACCTTCTCCTTCTCCTTCTTCTGCTTCTTCTGATTCAACCTCCTGGCTTCACCTTCGACTTCTCCTACTTCTGCTTCTTCTGATTCACCCTCCAGACTTCACCTTCTCCTTCTCCTTCTTCTACTTCTTCTGCTTCACCCTCCTGACATCACCTTCTCCTTCTCCTTCTTCTACTTCTTCTCCTTCTCCCTCGAGACTTCACCTTCTCCTTCTCCTTCTTCTACTTCTTCTAATTCCCCCTCCTGACTTCACCTGCTCCTTCTCCTTCTTCTGCCTCTTCTGATTCACCCTCCAGACTTCACCTTCTCCTTCTCCTTCTTCTACTTCTTCTGCTTCACCCTCCAGACTTCACCTTCTCCTTCTCCTTCTTCTACTTCTTCTGCTTCTCCCTCCAGACTTCACCTTCTCCTTCTCCTTCTTCTGCTTCCTCTGCTCACCCTCCTGACTTCACCTTCTCCTTCTCCTTCTTCTGCTTCTTCTGAATCACCCTCCAGACTTCACCTTCTCCTTCTCCTTCTTCTGCTTCTTCTGCTTCACCCTCCAGACTTCACCTCCTCCTTCTCCTTCTTCTGCTTCTTCAGATTCACCCTCCTGACTTCACCTTCTCCTTCTCCTTCTTCTGCTTCTTCTGATTCACCCTCCAGACTTCACCTTCTCCTTCTCCTTCTTCTGCTTCTTCTGATTCACCCTCCAGACTTCACCTTCTCCTTCTCCTTCTTCTACATCTTCTGATTCACCCTCCAGACGTCACCTTCTCCTTCTCCTTCTTCTACCTCTTCTGATTCACCCTCCTTACTTCACCTTCTCCTTCTCCTTCTTCTGCTTCTTCTGATTCACCCTCCAGACTTCACCTTCTCCTTCTCCTTCTTCTACATCTTCTGATTCACCCTCCAGACTTCACCTTCTCCTTCTCCTTCTTCTACGTCTTCTGATTCACCCTCCAGACTTCACCTTCTCCTTCTCCTTCTTCTGCTTCTTCTGATTCACCCTCCAGACTTCAGCTTCTCCTTCTCCTTCTTCTGCTTCTTCTGATTCACCCTCCAGACTTCACCTTCTCCTTCTCCTTCTTCTACTTCTTCTGATTCACCCTCCTGACTTCACCTTCTCCTTCTCCTTCTTCTACTTCTTCTGATTCACCCTCCAGACTTCACCTTCTCCTTCTCCTTCTTCTACATCTTCTGATTCACCCTCCAGACTTCACCTTCTGCTTCTCCTTCTTCTACTTCTTCTGATTCACCCTCCTGACTTCACCTTCTCCTTCTCCTTCTTCTGCTTCTTCTGATTCACCCTCCAGACTTCACCTTCTCCTTCTCCTTCTTCTAATTCTTCTGATTCACCCTCCAGACTTCACCTTCTCCTTCTCCTTCTTCTACTTCTTCTGATTCACACTCCAGACTTCACCTTCTCCTTCTCCTTCTTCTACTTCTTCTGATTCACCCTCCAGACTTCACCTTCTCCTTCTCCTTCTTCTACTTCTTCTGATTCACCCTCCAGACTTCACCTTCTCCTTCTCCTTATTCTGCTTCTTCTGCTTCTCTCTCCAGACTTCACCTTCTCCTTCTCCTTCTTCTGCTTCTTCTGATTCACCCTCCAGACTTCACCTTCTCCTTCTCCTTCTTCTGCTTCTTCTGATTTACCCTCCTGACTTCACCTTCTCCTTCTCCTTCTTCTGCTTCTTCCGATCCACCCTCCAGACTTCACCTTCTCCTTTTCCTTCTTCTGCTTCTTCTGCTTCACCCTCCTGACTTCACCTTCTCCTTCTCCTTCTTCTACGTCTTCTGATTCACCCTCCTGACTTCACCTTCTCCTTCTTCTGTTTCTTCTGCTTCACCCTCCAGACTTCACCTTCTCCTTCTCCTTCTTCTACTTCTTCTGATTCACCCTCCTGACTTCACCTTCTCCTTCTCCTTCTTCTACTTCTTCTGCTTCTCCCTCCAGACTTCACCTTCTCCTTCTCCTTCTTCTGCTTCTTCTGATTCACTCTCCAGACTTCACCTTCTCCTTCTCCTTCTTCCACTTCTTCTGATTCACCCTCCAGACATCACCTTCTCCTTCTCCTTCTTCTCCTTCTTCTGCTTCACCCCCCAGACTTCACCTTCTCCTTCTCCTTCTTCTACTTCTTCTGATTCACCGTCCTGACTTCACCTTCTCCTTCTCCCTCTTCTACTTCTTCTGATTCACCCTCCAGACTTCACCTTCACCTTCTCCTTCTTCTGCTTCCTCTGCTTCAACCTCCAGACATCAACTTCTCTTCTCCTTCTTCTACTTCTTCTGATTCACCCTCCTGACTTCATCTTCTCCTTCTCCTTCTTCTACTTCTTCTGCTTCACCCTCCAGACTTCACCTTCTCCTTCTCCTTCCTCTACTTCTTTTGATTCACCCTCCAGACTTCACCTTCTCCTTCTCCTTCTTCTGCTTCCTCTGATTCACCCTCCTGACTTCACCTTCTCCTTCTCCTTCTTCTGCTTCTGCTGATTCACCCTCCAGACTTCACCTTCTCCTTCTCCTTCTTCTACTTCTTCTGCTTCACCCTCCAGACTTCACCTTCTCTTTCTCCTTCTTCTGCTTCTTCTGATTTACCCTCCAGACTTCACGTTCTCCTTCTCCTTCTTCTGCTTCTTCTGATTCACCCTCCTGACTTCACCTTCTCCTTCTCCTTCTTCTACTTCTTCTGATTCACCCTCCTGACTTCACCTTCTCCTTCTCCTTCTTCTGCTTCTTCTGCTTCTCCCTCCAGACTTCACCTTCTCCTTCTCCTTCTTCATCTTCTTCTGCTTCACCCTCCTGACTTCACCTTCTCCTTCTCCTTGTTCTGCTTCCTCTGATTCACCCTCCAGACTTCACCTTCTCCTTCTCCTTCATCTGCTTCTTCTGCTTCGCCCTCCTGACTTCACCTTCTCCTTCTCCTTCTTCTACTTCTTCTGCTTCACCCTCCAGACTTCACCTTCTCCTTCTCCTTCTTCTACTTCTTCTGCTTCTCCCTCCAGACTGCACCTTCTCCTTCTCCTTCTTCTACTTCTTCTGATTCACCCTCCTGACTTCACCTTCTCCTTCTCCTTCTTCTACTTCTTCTGATTCACCCTCCAGACTTCACCTTCTCCTTCTCCTTCATCTGCTTCTTCTGCTTCGCCCTCCTGACTTCACCTTCTCCTTCTCCTTCTTCTACTTCTTCTGCTTCACCCTCCAGACTTCACCTTCTCCTTCTCCTTCTTCTACTTCTTCTGCTTCACCCTCCAGACTTCTCCTTCTCCTTCTCCTTCTTCTTCTTCTCCTGATTCACCCTCCAGACTTCACCTTCTCCTTCTCCTTCTCCTGCTTCTTCTGATTCACCCTCCAGACTTCACCTTCTCCTTCTCCTTCTTCTGCTTCTTCTGATTCACCCTCCTGACTTCACCTTCTCCTTCTCCTTCTTCTGCTCCTTCTGATTCACCCTCCAGACTTCACCTTCTCCTTCTCCTTCTTCTACTTCTTCAGATTTACCCTCCAGATTTCACCTTCTCCTTCTCCTTCTTCTACTTCTTCTGATTCACCCTCCAGACTTCACCTTCTCCTTCTCCTTCTTCTGCTTCTTCTGATTCACCCTCCAGACTTCACCTTCTCCTTCTACTTCTTCTGCTTCTTCTGATTCAGACTCCAGACTTCACCTTCTCCTTCTCCTTCTTCTGCTTCTTCTGATTCACCCTCCTGACTTCACCTTCTCCTTCTCCTTCTTCCGCTTCTTCTGATTCACCCTCCAGACTTCACCTTCTCCTTCTCCTTCTTCTACTTCTTCTGATTCACCCTCCAGACTTCACCTTCTGCTTCTCCGTCTTCTGCTTCTTCTGATTCACCCTCCTGACTTCACCTTTGCCTTCTCCTTCTTTTACTTCTTCTGATTCACCCTCCAGACTTCACCTTCTCCTTCTCCTTCTTCTGCTTCTTCTGCTTCACCCTCCTGACTTCACCTTCTACTTCTCCATCTTCTACTTCTTCTGATTCACCCTCCAGACTTCACCTTCTCCTTCTCCTTCTTCTACTTCTTCTGATTCACCCTCCAGACTTCACCTTCTCCTTCTCCTTCTTCTGCTTCTTCTGATTCAACCTCCTGGCTTCACCTTCGACTTCTCCTACTTCTGCTTCTTCTGATTCACCCTCCAGACTTCACCTTCTCCTTCTCCTTCTTCTACTTCTTCTGCTTCACCCTCCTGACATCACCTTCTCCTTCTCCTTCTTCTACTTCTTCTCCTTCTCCCTCGAGACTTCACCTTCTCCTTCTCCTTCTTCTACTTCTTCTAATTCCCCCTCCTGACTTCACCTGCTCCTTCTCCTTCTTCTGCCTCTTCTGATTCACCCTCCAGACTTCACCTTCTCCTTCTCCTTCTTCTACTTCTTCTGCTTCACCCTCCAGACTTCACCTTCTCCTTCTCCTTCTTCTACTTCTTCTGCTTCTCCCTCCAGACTTCACCTTCTCCTTCTCCTTCTTCTGCTTCCTCTGCTCACCCTCCTGACTTCACCTTCTCCTTCTCCTTCTTCTGCTTCTTCTGAATCACCCTCCAGACTTCACCTTCTCCTTCTCCTTCTTCTGCTTCTTCTGCTTCACCCTCCAGACTTCACCTCCTCCTTCTCCTTCTTCTGCTTCTTCAGATTCACCCTCCTGACTTCACCTTCTCCTTCTCCTTCTTCTGCTTCTTCTGATTCACCCTCCAGACTTCACCTTCTCCTTCTCCTTCTTCTGCTTCTTCTGATTCACCCTCCAGACTTCACCTTCTCCTTCTCCTTCTTCTACATCTTCTGATTCACCCTCCAGACGTCACCTTCTCCTTCTCCTTCTTCTACCTCTTCTGATTCACCCTCCTTACTTCACCTTCTCCTTCTCCTTCTTCTGCTTCTTCTGATTCACCCTCCAGACTTCACCTTCTCCTTCTCCTTCTTCTACATCTTCTGATTCACCCTCCAGACTTCACCTTCTCCTTCTCCTTCTTCTACGTCTTCTGATTCACCCTCCAGACTTCACCTTCTCCTTCTCCTTCTTCTGCTTCTTCTGATTCACCCTCCAGACTTCAGCTTCTCCTTCTCCTTCTTCTGCTTCTTCTGATTCACCCTCCAGACTTCACCTTCTCCTTCTCCTTCTTCTACTTCTTCTGATTCACCCTCCTGACTTCACCTTCTCCTTCTCCTTCTTCTACTTCTTCTGATTCACCCTCCAGACTTCACCTTCTCCTTCTCCTTCTTCTACATCTTCTGATTCACCCTCCAGACTTCACCTTCTGCTTCTCCTTCTTCTACTTCTTCTGATTCACCCTCCTGACTTCACCTTCTCCTTCTCCTTCTTCTGCTTCTTCTGATTCACCCTCCAGACTTCACCTTCTCCTTCTCCTTCTTCTAATTCTTCTGATTCACCCTCCAGACTTCACCTTCTCCTTCTCCTTCTTCTACTTCTTCTGATTCACACTCCAGACTTCACCTTCTCCTTCTCCTTCTTCTACTTCTTCTGATTCACCCTCCAGACTTCACCTTCTCCTTCTCCTTCTTCTACTTCTTCTGATTCACCCTCCAGACTTCACCTTCTCCTTCTCCTTATTCTGCTTCTTCTGCTTCTCTCTCCAGACTTCACCTTCTCCTTCTCCTTCTTCTGCTTCTTCTGATTCACCCTCCAGACTTCACCTTCTCCTTCTCCTTCTTCTGCTTCTTCTGATTTACCCTCCTGACTTCACCTTCTCCTTCTCCTTCTTCTGCTTCTTCCGATCCACCCTCCAGACTTCACCTTCTCCTTTTCCTTCTTCTGCTTCTTCTGCTTCACCCTCCTGACTTCACCTTCTCCTTCTCCTTCTTCTACGTCTTCTGATTCACCCTCCTGACTTCACCTTCTCCTTCTTCTGTTTCTTCTGCTTCACCCTCCAGACTTCACCTTCTCCTTCTCCTTCTTCTACTTCTTCTGATTCACCCTCCTGACTTCACCTTCTCCTTCTCCTTCTTCTACTTCTTCTGCTTCTCCCTCCAGACTTCACCTTCTCCTTCTCCTTCTTCTGCTTCTTCTGATTCACTCTCCAGACTTCACCTTCTCCTTCTCCTTCTTCCACTTCTTCTGATTCACCCTCCAGACATCACCTTCTCCTTCTCCTTCTTCTCCTTCTTCTGCTTCACCCCCCAGACTTCACCTTCTCCTTCTCCTTCTTCTACTTCTTCTGATTCACCGTCCTGACTTCACCTTCTCCTTCTCCCTCTTCTACTTCTTCTGATTCACCCTCCAGACTTCACCTTCACCTTCTCCTTCTTCTGCTTCCTCTGCTTCAACCTCCAGACATCAACTTCTCTTCTCCTTCTTCTACTTCTTCTGATTCACCCTC
>NW_028226774.1:0-25902 GCF_052327205.1 Somniosus microcephalus
TAGCACCGATCCCCGAGGTACCCCACTAGTCACTGCCTGCCACTCGGAAAAAGACCCATTTATTCCAACTCTTTGCTTCCTGTCTGCCAACCAGTTCTCTATCCAAGTCAGTACCTTACCCCCACAATCCCATGTGCTTTAACTTTGCACGCCAATCTTTTATGCGGGACCTTGTCGAAAGCCTTCTGAAAGTCCAAATACACCACATCCACTGGTTCTCCTTTATCTATTCTACCAGTTACATCCTCAAAAAATTCCAGTAGATTAGTCAAGCATGATTTACCTTTTGTAAATCCATGTTGACTTTGTCCGATCCTGTCACTGTTTTCCAAGTGCTCTGCTATTACATCTTTTATAATGGACTCTAGCATTTTCCCCACTACCGATGTCAGGCTTACCGGTCTATAATTCCCCATTTTCTCTCTACCACCTTTTTAAAATAGTGGGGTTACATTAGCTACCCTCCAATCCATGGGAACTATTCCAGAGTCTATAGAATTTTGGAAGATGACCAGCAATACATCTACTATTTCTAGGGCCACTTCCTTAAGTACCCTAGGATGTAGATTATCAGGCCCTGGGGATTTATCTGCCTTCAATCCCGTCAATTTCCCGAACACCATTTCCCTACAAATGCTGATTTCATTCAATTCCTCCCTCTCATTAGACCCTATGTTCCCCAAAATCTCTGGAAGGTTATTTGTGTCCTCCTTTGCTTCTGTCTTCACAAAGGATGTATTTAATTGGTCAGCCATGTCTTTGTTCCCCATGATAAATTCCCCTGATTCTGACTGCAAGGGACCTACACTTGACTTCACCAATCTTTTTCTCTTCACACATCTATAGAAGCTTTTACAGTCAGTTTTTATGTTCCCTGCAAGCTTACTCTCATATTCTATTTCCCCCCTCTTAATTAATCCCTTTGTCCTCCTTTGCTGAATCCTAAACTGCTCCCAATCCTCAGTTTTGCTGCTTTTTCTGGCCAATTTATATGTCCTCTCCTTGGATCTTATGCTATCCCTAATTTCCCTCGTTAGCCACAGTTGAGTCACCTTTATTGTTTTATTTTTATGCCAAACAGTGATCAACAAATTCTGTAGTTCATCCATGCGGTCTTTAAATGTTTGCCATTGCCTATCCACCGTGAACCCTTTAAGTAACGTTCCTCAATCCATCCTAGCCAACTCGCGCCTCATACCATCGTAGTTTCCTTTATTTAAATTCAGGACCCTAGTCTCTGAGTCAACTACTTCACTCTCCATTTTAATGACGAATTCTATCCTATTATAATCGCTTCTCCCCAAGGGGCCTCGCACAACATTGCTAATTAATCCTTTCTCATTACATAATACCTAGTCTAAGATGGCCTGATCTCTAGTTGGTTCCTCGACATATTGGTCCAGGAAACCATCCCGTATACACTCTAGGAATTCCTCCTCCACAGTACTGTTACTAATTTGGTTAGCCCAATCTATATGTAGATTAAAGTCACCCATGATAACTGCTGTGCCCTTATTGCACGCGTCTCTAATTTCCCGTTTAATGCCATCCCCAACCTCAGCATTACTGTTTGGGGGTCTGTATACAACTCCCACTAACGTTTTCTGCCCCTTGGTATTTCTCAGCTCTACCCATACAGATTCCACATCATCAGAGCTAATATCCTTCCTTACTATTGTGTTAATCTCCTCTTTAACCAGCAATGCTACCCCACCTCCTTTTCCTTTTTGCCTGTCCTTCCTGAATATTGAATACCCCTGGATGTTGAATTCCTAGCCTTGGTCACCCTGGAGCCATGTCTCTGTAATTCCAATTACATCATATCCGTTTACATCTATTTGCGCAGCTAATTCATCCACCTTATTACAAATGCTCCTCGCATTAAGACACAAAGCCTTCAGGCTTGTTTTTTTAACACTCTTGGTCCTTTTAGAATTATTATTTACTGTAGCCCTGTTTGATTTACACCCTTGATTTCTCTGCCTTCCACTTTTGCTTTTATCCTTCCAGTCTTTTGTTTCTATCCTTGCTTCCCTTTCCTCTGTCTCCCTGCACAGTTTCCCAGCCCCCTGCCATTTTAGTTTAAACCCTCCCCAACAGCACGAGCAAACACTCCCCCCTAGGACATCGGTCCCGGTCCCGCCCAGGTGCAAACCGTCCAGTTTGTACTGGTCCCACCTCCCCCAGAACCGGTTCCAATGTCCCAGGAATTTGAATCCCTCCCCCTTGCACCATTCCTCTAGCCACGTATTCAGCTGAAATATCCTTCTATTTCTACTCTGACTAGCACGTGGCACTGGTAGCAATCCTGAGATTACTACCTTTGACGTCCTATTTCTTAATTTACCTCCTAACTCCCTATATTCAGCTTTTAGGACCTCATCCCGTTTTTTACCTATATCGTTGGTACCTATGTGCACCACGACAACTGGTTGTTCACCCTCCCCCTCCAGAGTGCCCTGCAGCCGCCCCGAGACATCCTTGACCCTTGCACCAGGGAGGCAACATACCAATAGGAGGGGGCCAAGGATAGATCCTTGGGGGACACCAGAGGTAACGATGCGGGAGCGGGAAGAGAAGCCGTTGCAGGTGATTCTCTGGCTACGATTAGATAGATAAGAATGGAACCAGGCGAGTGCAATAACACATGTACAACCCACATGTATCATCCCATGTTCTAGTGCTTCATTTATTACTGCCACCCCACCTCCCTTTTATCTTATCGCTTCGTGGTCTTTCTTTCAACTTCAAACTCGATAGGTCAGGCACCCACTTTGTCCAACTGGCAGAATATTCCTCAAAAACAGACACGTTTTGTCACCATTCTTACCAAGTTCATGTTGACGTTGGTTTGCTTCCTCACTGATCTGCAACTCTTGCACATCTCCTATCGGCTTCTCATCATGTCTCCGATTTTCACTTGGGGATTCTCAGGAGAAACAGAAGATCAACCAATGTTAATTTCTTACAAATAGTTGCCCGAGTCTGACATCCTTCTCTTTTCACAATCATAAAAATAGTTTCTAAAACCCTGAAATCTTTGTGCAGGCACATTCAAGAAAAAAAATCTTTCTAACTGATCTTGCAATCCGATATAACAACAGAAAGTGCTGGAAACACTCAGCAGGTCAGGCAGCATCGAGGAGAGAGAAACAGAGTTAACGTTTCGGGTCGTACCCTTCGTCCAACACGTGGAATATTCCTCAAAAACACCGACACATTTTCACCTTGATCAGGTTGACACCAGTTTGCACCCTCAGTATTGCCTGAGCAGCTTTTGGACAAAAGATGTGGACGATAATGTACAGCAGAAAGTAATCCAATTAAGAGGTTCTGATGACAGCAGTTTCTCACTATCATCTGCCCTATCTCTTTTCCGATATTCGCTAGTCTGTCATACTCTCAGTACAGTAATAGTTCCCTTCTTACTCCTTAGAAAATGGATTCAGCTTCTCCACCATCTCTTGTATCATCCCATGTTTGAGTGCTGCATTTATTACTGCCACCCCACATCCCTTCTGTCTTATTTTATCGTTATTCAATCTTTTGTTAAACTTGAAATGTTAAGCTTCCAGTCGTGCCATAGCATCAGTCACGTCTCTGCCAACGCTATTATTTCAAATCACCGAGCCCAGAGAGCATTTGGACCTCTTACTTATCAATTTTGTTCACGTTATTTTGTGCAATAACAACAACAACTTGTATTTATATAGCGCCTTTAACATAGTAAAACGTCCCAAGGCGCTTCACAGGAGTATTAAGAGAGAAAACATTTGACACCGAGCCACATAAGGAGAAATTAGGGCAGGTGACCAAAAGCTTGGTCAAAGAGGTAGGTTTTAAGGAGCTTCATAAAGGAGGAAACAGAGGTAGCGAGTCGGAGAGGTTCAGGCAGGGAATTCCAGAGCTTAGGGCCTAGGCAACAGAAGGCACGGCCACCAATGGTTGAGCGATTATAATCAGGGATGCTCAAGAGGCCAGAATTAGAGGAGCGCAGATATCGCGGGGGGTTGTGGGGCTCAAGGAGATTACGGAGATAGGGAGGGGCGAGGCCATGGAGGGATTTGAAAACAAGGATGAGAATTTTGAAATCGAGGCACTGCTTAGCCGGGAGCCAATGTAGGTCAGCGAACACAGGTGTGATGGGTGAACAGGACTTGGTGCGAGTTTGGACACGGGCAGCCGAATTTTGGATCACCTCAAGGTTACGTAGGGTAGAATGTGGGATGCCAGCCAGGAGTGCGTTGGAATAGTCAAGTCTAGAGGTGACAAAGGCGTGGATGAGGGTTTCAGCAGCGGATGAGCTGAGGCAAGGGCAGAGACGGGCGATGTTACGGAGGTGGAAATAGGCGTTCTTAGTTATGCTGCGGATATGTGGTCGAAAGCTCGTTTCAGGGTCAGATATGACACCAAGTTTGTGAACAGTGTGGTTTAGCCTCAGACAGGTGTTAGGGAGAGCGATGGAGTCCGTGGCTAGGGAATGGAGTTTGTGGCAGGGACCGAAAACAATGGCTTCGGTCTTCCCAATATTTATTTGGAGACAATTTCTGCTCTGTCGGACAAGCAGTCAGACAATTTAGATACCGTGGAGGGGTTGAGAGAAGTGGTAGTGAGGTAGAAGTGGTAGTGAGGTAGAAGTGGCTGTCGTCAGCGTACATGTGGAAACTGATGCTGTGTTTTCGGATGATGTCGCCAAGGGGCAACATGTAGAGGAGAAATAGAAACATAGAAGATAGGAGCAGGAGTCGGCCGTTCGGCCCCTCAGGCCTGTTCCGCCATTTAATGAGATCATGGCTGATCATCCAAATTCAGTGCCCTGTCCCTGCTTTCTCCCCATATCCCTTGATCCCTTTAGCCTTAAGAAATATATCTAACTCCTTTTTGAATATATTTAATAAGTTGGCCTCAACTGTCTTCTGTGGTAAAGAATTCCACAGGTTCACCACTCTCTGGGTGAAGAAATTCCTCCTCATCTCAGTCCTAAATGGCTTACCCCTTATCCTTAGACTGTGACCCCTGGTTCTGGACTCCACCGCCATCGGGAACATCCTTCCTGCATGTAGTCTGTCTAGTCCTGTTAGAATTTTATAAGTTTCAATGAGGTCCCCTCTCATTCTTCTAAACTCTTGCGAATATAAGCCTAATCGACTCAATCTCTCGTCATACGTCATTCCTGCCATCCCAAGTATCAGTCTGGTGAATCTTCGCTGCACTCCCTCCATGGCAAGAACATGCTTCCTCAGATAAGGCGACCAAAACTGCACACAATACTCAAGGTGTGGTCTCACCAAGGCCCTGTACAACTGCAGCAGGACATCCTTGCTCCTGTACTCGAATCCTCTCGCTATGAAGGCCAACATACCATTTGCCTTCTTAACCGCCTGCTGCACCTGCATGCTTACCTTCAGCGACTGGTGCACAAGGACACCCAGGTCTCGTTGCACTTCCCCTTTTCCCAATCTATTGCCGTTCTTCTTGTTTTTGTCACCAAAGTGGATAACCTCGCATTTATCCACATTATACTGCATCTGCCATGCATCTGCCCTATCACCCTACCTGTCCAAATCATACTGGAGTTTCTCTGCATCCTCCTCACAGCACACACGCCCACCCAGCTTTGTGTCGTCTGCAAACTTGGGAGATATTACATCTAGTTCCCTCGTCTAGATCATTAATATATATTGTGAATAGCTGGGGTCCTAGCACCGATCCCCGAGGTACCCCACTAGTCACTGCCTGCCACTCGGAAAAAGACCCATTTATTCCAACTCTTTGCTTCCTGTCTGCCAACCAGTTCTCTATCCAAGTCAGTACCTTACCCCCACAATCCCATGTGCTTTAACTTTGCACGCCAATCTTTTATGCGGGACCTTGTCGAAAGCCTTCTGAAAGTCCAAATACACCACATCCACTGGTTCTCCTTTATCTATTCTACCAGTTACATCCTCAAAAAATTCCAGTAGATTAGTCAAGCATGATTTACCTTTTGTAAATCCATGTTGACTTTGTCCGATCCTGTCACTGTTTTCCAAGTGCTCTGCTATTACATCTTTTATAATGGACTCTAGCATTTTCCCCACTACCGATGTCAGGCTTACCGGTCTATAATTCCCCATTTTCTCTCTACCACCTTTTTAAAATAGTGGGGTTACATTAGCTACCCTCCAATCCATGGGAACTATTCCAGAGTCTATAGAATTTTGGAAGATGACCAGCAATACATCTACTATTTCTAGGGCCACTTCCTTAAGTACCCTAGGATGTAGATTATCAGGCCCTGGGGATTTATCTGCCTTCAATCCCGTCAATTTCCCGAACACCATTTCCCTACAAATGCTGATTTCATTCAATTCCTCCCTCTCATTAGACCCTATGTTCCCCAAAATCTCTGGAAGGTTATTTGTGTCCTCCTTTGCTTCTGTCTTCACAAAGGATGTATTTAATTGGTCAGCCATGTCTTTGTTCCCCATGATAAATTCCCCTGATTCTGACTGCAAGGGACCTACACTTGACTTCACCAATCTTTTTCTCTTCACACATCTATAGAAGCTTTTACAGTCAGTTTTTATGTTCCCTGCAAGCTTACTCTCATATTCTATTTCCCCCCTCTTAATTAATCCCTTTGTCCTCCTTTGCTGAATCCTAAACTGCTCCCAATCCTCAGTTTTGCTGCTTTTTCTGGCCAATTTATATGTCCTCTCCTTGGATCTTATGCTATCCCTAATTTCCCTCGTTAGCCACAGTTGAGTCACCTTTATTGTTTTATTTTTATGCCAAACAGTGATCAACAAATTCTGTAGTTCATCCATGCGGTCTTTAAATGTTTGCCATTGCCTATCCACCGTGAACCCTTTAAGTAACGTTCCTCAATCCATCCTAGCCAACTCGCGCCTCATACCATCGTAGTTTCCTTTATTTAAATTCAGGACCCTAGTCTCTGAGTCAACTACTTCACTCTCCATTTTAATGACGAATTCTATCCTATTATAATCGCTTCTCCCCAAGGGGCCTCGCACAACATTGCTAATTAATCCTTTCTCATTACATAATACCTAGTCTAAGATGGCCTGATCTCTAGTTGGTTCCTCGACATATTGGTCCAGGAAACCATCCCGTATACACTCTAGGAATTCCTCCTCCACAGTACTGTTACTAATTTGGTTAGCCCAATCTATATGTAGATTAAAGTCACCCATGATAACTGCTGTGCCCTTATTGCACGCGTCTCTAATTTCCCGTTTAATGCCATCCCCAACCTCAGCATTACTGTTTGGGGGTCTGTATACAACTCCCACTAACGTTTTCTGCCCCTTGGTATTTCTCAGCTCTACCCATACAGATTCCACATCATCAGAGCTAATATCCTTCCTTACTATTGTGTTAATCTCCTCTTTAACCAGCAATGCTACCCCACCTCCTTTTCCTTTTTGCCTGTCCTTCCTGAATATTGAATACCCCTGGATGTTGAATTCCTAGCCTTGGTCACCCTGGAGCCATGTCTCTGTAATTCCAATTACATCATATCCGTTTACATCTATTTGCGCAGCTAATTCATCCACCTTATTACAAATGCTCCTCGCATTAAGACACAAAGCCTTCAGGCTTGTTTTTTTAACACTCTTGGTCCTTTTAGAATTATTATTTACTGTAGCCCTGTTTGATTTACACCCTTGATTTCTCTGCCTTCCACTTTTGCTTTTATCCTTCCAGTCTTTTGTTTCTATCCTTGCTTCCCTTTCCTCTGTCTCCCTGCACAGTTTCCCAGCCCCCTGCCATTTTAGTTTAAACCCTCCCCAACAGCACGAGCAAACACTCCCCCCTAGGACATCGGTCCCGGTCCCGCCCAGGTGCAAACCGTCCAGTTTGTACTGGTCCCACCTCCCCCAGAACCGGTTCCAATGTCCCAGGAATTTGAATCCCTCCCCCTTGCACCATTCCTCTAGCCACGTATTCAGCTGAAATATCCTTCTATTTCTACTCTGACTAGCACGTGGCACTGGTAGCAATCCTGAGATTACTACCTTTGACGTCCTATTTCTTAATTTACCTCCTAACTCCCTATATTCAGCTTTTAGGACCTCATCCCGTTTTTTACCTATATCGTTGGTACCTATGTGCACCACGACAACTGGTTGTTCACCCTCCCCCTCCAGAGTGCCCTGCAGCCGCCCCGAGACATCCTTGACCCTTGCACCAGGGAGGCAACATACCAATAGGAGGGGGCCAAGGATAGATCCTTGGGGGACACCAGAGGTAACGATGCGGGAGCGGGAAGAGAAGCCGTTGCAGGTGATTCTCTGGCTACGATTAGATAGATAAGAATGGAACCAGGCGAGTGCAATAACACATGTACAACCCACATGTATCATCCCATGTTCTAGTGCTTCATTTATTACTGCCACCCCACCTCCCTTTTATCTTATCGCTTCGTGGTCTTTCTTTCAACTTCAAACTCGATAGGTCAGGCACCCACTTTGTCCAACTGGCAGAATATTCCTCAAAAACAGACACGTTTTGTCACCATTCTTACCAAGTTCATGTTGACGTTGGTTTGCTTCCTCACTGATCTGCAACTCTTGCACATCTCCTATCGGCTTCTCATCATGTCTCCGATTTTCACTTGGGGATTCTCAGGAGAAACAGAAGATCAACCAATGTTAATTTCTTACAAATAGTTGCCCGAGTCTGACATCCTTCTCTTTTCACAATCATAAAAATAGTTTCTAAAACCCTGAAATCTTTGTGCAGGCACATTCAAGAAAAAAAATCTTTCTAACTGATCTTGCAATCCGATATAACAACAGAAAGTGCTGGAAACACTCAGCAGGTCAGGCAGCATCGAGGAGAGAGAAACAGAGTTAACGTTTCGGGTCGTACCCTTCGTCCAACACGTGGAATATTCCTCAAAAACACCGACACATTTTCACCTTGATCAGGTTGACACCAGTTTGCACCCTCAGTATTGCCTGAGCAGCTTTTGGACAAAAGATGTGGACGATAATGTACAGCAGAAAGTAATCCAATTAAGAGGTTCTGATGACAGCAGTTTCTCACTATCATCTGCCCTATCTCTTTTCCGATATTCGCTAGTCTGTCATACTCTCAGTACAGTAATAGTTCCCTTCTTACTCCTTAGAAAATGGATTCAGCTTCTCCACCATCTCTTGTATCATCCCATGTTTGAGTGCTGCATTTATTACTGCCACCCCACATCCCTTCTGTCTTATTTTATCGTTATTCAATCTTTTGTTAAACTTGAAATGTTAAGCTTCCAGTCGTGCCATAGCATCAGTCACGTCTCTGCCAACGCTATTATTTCAAATCACCGAGCCCAGAGAGCATTTGGACCTCTTACTTATCAATTTTGTTCACGTTATTTTGTGCAATAACAACAACAACTTGTATTTATATAGCGCCTTTAACATAGTAAAACGTCCCAAGGCGCTTCACAGGAGTATTAAGAGAGAAAACATTTGACACCGAGCCACATAAGGAGAAATTAGGGCAGGTGACCAAAAGCTTGGTCAAAGAGGTAGGTTTTAAGGAGCTTCATAAAGGAGGAAACAGAGGTAGCGAGTCGGAGAGGTTCAGGCAGGGAATTCCAGAGCTTAGGGCCTAGGCAACAGAAGGCACGGCCACCAATGGTTGAGCGATTATAATCAGGGATGCTCAAGAGGCCAGAATTAGAGGAGCGCAGATATCGCGGGGGGTTGTGGGGCTCAAGGAGATTACGGAGATAGGGAGGGGCGAGGCCATGGAGGGATTTGAAAACAAGGATGAGAATTTTGAAATCGAGGCACTGCTTAGCCGGGAGCCAATGTAGGTCAGCGAACACAGGTGTGATGGGTGAACAGGACTTGGTGCGAGTTTGGACACGGGCAGCCGAATTTTGGATCACCTCAAGGTTACGTAGGGTAGAATGTGGGATGCCAGCCAGGAGTGCGTTGGAATAGTCAAGTCTAGAGGTGACAAAGGCGTGGATGAGGGTTTCAGCAGCGGATGAGCTGAGGCAAGGGCAGAGACGGGCGATGTTACGGAGGTGGAAATAGGCGTTCTTAGTTATGCTGCGGATATGTGGTCGAAAGCTCGTTTCAGGGTCAGATATGACACCAAGTTTGTGAACAGTGTGGTTTAGCCTCAGACAGGTGTTAGGGAGAGCGATGGAGTCCGTGGCTAGGGAATGGAGTTTGTGGCAGGGACCGAAAACAATGGCTTCGGTCTTCCCAATATTTATTTGGAGACAATTTCTGCTCTGTCGGACAAGCAGTCAGACAATTTAGATACCGTGGAGGGGTTGAGAGAAGTGGTAGTGAGGTAGAAGTGGTAGTGAGGTAGAAGTGGCTGTCGTCAGCGTACATGTGGAAACTGATGCTGTGTTTTCGGATGATGTCGCCAAGGGGCAACATGTAGAGGAGAAATAGAAACATAGAAGATAGGAGCAGGAGTCGGCCGTTCGGCCCCTCAGGCCTGTTCCGCCATTTAATGAGATCATGGCTGATCATCCAAATTCAGTGCCCTGTCCCTGCTTTCTCCCCATATCCCTTGATCCCTTTAGCCTTAAGAAATATATCTAACTCCTTTTTGAATATATTTAATAAGTTGGCCTCAACTGTCTTCTGTGGTAAAGAATTCCACAGGTTCACCACTCTCTGGGTGAAGAAATTCCTCCTCATCTCAGTCCTAAATGGCTTACCCCTTATCCTTAGACTGTGACCCCTGGTTCTGGACTCCACCGCCATCGGGAACATCCTTCCTGCATGTAGTCTGTCTAGTCCTGTTAGAATTTTATAAGTTTCAATGAGGTCCCCTCTCATTCTTCTAAACTCTTGCGAATATAAGCCTAATCGACTCAATCTCTCGTCATACGTCATTCCTGCCATCCCAAGTATCAGTCTGGTGAATCTTCGCTGCACTCCCTCCATGGCAAGAACATGCTTCCTCAGATAAGGCGACCAAAACTGCACACAATACTCAAGGTGTGGTCTCACCAAGGCCCTGTACAACTGCAGCAGGACATCCTTGCTCCTGTACTCGAATCCTCTCGCTATGAAGGCCAACATACCATTTGCCTTCTTAACCGCCTGCTGCACCTGCATGCTTACCTTCAGCGACTGGTGCACAAGGACACCCAGGTCTCGTTGCACTTCCCCTTTTCCCAATCTATTGCCGTTCTTCTTGTTTTTGTCACCAAAGTGGATAACCTCGCATTTATCCACATTATACTGCATCTGCCATGCATCTGCCCTATCACCCTACCTGTCCAAATCATACTGGAGTTTCTCTGCATCCTCCTCACAGCACACACGCCCACCCAGCTTTGTGTCGTCTGCAAACTTGGGAGATATTACATCTAGTTCCCTCGTCTAGATCATTAATATATATTGTGAATAGCTGGGGTCCTAGCACCGATCCCCGAGGTACCCCACTAGTCACTGCCTGCCACTCGGAAAAAGACCCATTTATTCCAACTCTTTGCTTCCTGTCTGCCAACCAGTTCTCTATCCAAGTCAGTACCTTACCCCCACAATCCCATGTGCTTTAACTTTGCACGCCAATCTTTTATGCGGGACCTTGTCGAAAGCCTTCTGAAAGTCCAAATACACCACATCCACTGGTTCTCCTTTATCTATTCTACCAGTTACATCCTCAAAAAATTCCAGTAGATTAGTCAAGCATGATTTACCTTTTGTAAATCCATGTTGACTTTGTCCGATCCTGTCACTGTTTTCCAAGTGCTCTGCTATTACATCTTTTATAATGGACTCTAGCATTTTCCCCACTACCGATGTCAGGCTTACCGGTCTATAATTCCCCATTTTCTCTCTACCACCTTTTTAAAATAGTGGGGTTACATTAGCTACCCTCCAATCCATGGGAACTATTCCAGAGTCTATAGAATTTTGGAAGATGACCAGCAATACATCTACTATTTCTAGGGCCACTTCCTTAAGTACCCTAGGATGTAGATTATCAGGCCCTGGGGATTTATCTGCCTTCAATCCCGTCAATTTCCCGAACACCATTTCCCTACAAATGCTGATTTCATTCAATTCCTCCCTCTCATTAGACCCTATGTTCCCCAAAATCTCTGGAAGGTTATTTGTGTCCTCCTTTGCTTCTGTCTTCACAAAGGATGTATTTAATTGGTCAGCCATGTCTTTGTTCCCCATGATAAATTCCCCTGATTCTGACTGCAAGGGACCTACACTTGACTTCACCAATCTTTTTCTCTTCACACATCTATAGAAGCTTTTACAGTCAGTTTTTATGTTCCCTGCAAGCTTACTCTCATATTCTATTTCCCCCCTCTTAATTAATCCCTTTGTCCTCCTTTGCTGAATCCTAAACTGCTCCCAATCCTCAGTTTTGCTGCTTTTTCTGGCCAATTTATATGTCCTCTCCTTGGATCTTATGCTATCCCTAATTTCCCTCGTTAGCCACAGTTGAGTCACCTTTATTGTTTTATTTTTATGCCAAACAGTGATCAACAAATTCTGTAGTTCATCCATGCGGTCTTTAAATGTTTGCCATTGCCTATCCACCGTGAACCCTTTAAGTAACGTTCCTCAATCCATCCTAGCCAACTCGCGCCTCATACCATCGTAGTTTCCTTTATTTAAATTCAGGACCCTAGTCTCTGAGTCAACTACTTCACTCTCCATTTTAATGACGAATTCTATCCTATTATAATCGCTTCTCCCCAAGGGGCCTCGCACAACATTGCTAATTAATCCTTTCTCATTACATAATACCTAGTCTAAGATGGCCTGATCTCTAGTTGGTTCCTCGACATATTGGTCCAGGAAACCATCCCGTATACACTCTAGGAATTCCTCCTCCACAGTACTGTTACTAATTTGGTTAGCCCAATCTATATGTAGATTAAAGTCACCCATGATAACTGCTGTGCCCTTATTGCACGCGTCTCTAATTTCCCGTTTAATGCCATCCCCAACCTCAGCATTACTGTTTGGGGGTCTGTATACAACTCCCACTAACGTTTTCTGCCCCTTGGTATTTCTCAGCTCTACCCATACAGATTCCACATCATCAGAGCTAATATCCTTCCTTACTATTGTGTTAATCTCCTCTTTAACCAGCAATGCTACCCCACCTCCTTTTCCTTTTTGCCTGTCCTTCCTGAATATTGAATACCCCTGGATGTTGAATTCCTAGCCTTGGTCACCCTGGAGCCATGTCTCTGTAATTCCAATTACATCATATCCGTTTACATCTATTTGCGCAGCTAATTCATCCACCTTATTACAAATGCTCCTCGCATTAAGACACAAAGCCTTCAGGCTTGTTTTTTTAACACTCTTGGTCCTTTTAGAATTATTATTTACTGTAGCCCTGTTTGATTTACACCCTTGATTTCTCTGCCTTCCACTTTTGCTTTTATCCTTCCAGTCTTTTGTTTCTATCCTTGCTTCCCTTTCCTCTGTCTCCCTGCACAGTTTCCCAGCCCCCTGCCATTTTAGTTTAAACCCTCCCCAACAGCACGAGCAAACACTCCCCCCTAGGACATCGGTCCCGGTCCCGCCCAGGTGCAAACCGTCCAGTTTGTACTGGTCCCACCTCCCCCAGAACCGGTTCCAATGTCCCAGGAATTTGAATCCCTCCCCCTTGCACCATTCCTCTAGCCACGTATTCAGCTGAAATATCCTTCTATTTCTACTCTGACTAGCACGTGGCACTGGTAGCAATCCTGAGATTACTACCTTTGACGTCCTATTTCTTAATTTACCTCCTAACTCCCTATATTCAGCTTTTAGGACCTCATCCCGTTTTTTACCTATATCGTTGGTACCTATGTGCACCACGACAACTGGTTGTTCACCCTCCCCCTCCAGAGTGCCCTGCAGCCGCCCCGAGACATCCTTGACCCTTGCACCAGGGAGGCAACATACCAATAGGAGGGGGCCAAGGATAGATCCTTGGGGGACACCAGAGGTAACGATGCGGGAGCGGGAAGAGAAGCCGTTGCAGGTGATTCTCTGGCTACGATTAGATAGATAAGAATGGAACCAGGCGAGTGCAATAACACATGTACAACCCACATGTATCATCCCATGTTCTAGTGCTTCATTTATTACTGCCACCCCACCTCCCTTTTATCTTATCGCTTCGTGGTCTTTCTTTCAACTTCAAACTCGATAGGTCAGGCACCCACTTTGTCCAACTGGCAGAATATTCCTCAAAAACAGACACGTTTTGTCACCATTCTTACCAAGTTCATGTTGACGTTGGTTTGCTTCCTCACTGATCTGCAACTCTTGCACATCTCCTATCGGCTTCTCATCATGTCTCCGATTTTCACTTGGGGATTCTCAGGAGAAACAGAAGATCAACCAATGTTAATTTCTTACAAATAGTTGCCAGAGTCTGACATCCTTCTCTTTTCACAATCATAAAAATAGTTTCTAAAACCCTGAAATCTTTGTGCAGGCACATTCAAGAAAAAAAATCTTTCTAACTGATCTTGCAATCCGATATAACAACAGAAAGTGCTGGAAACACTCAGCAGGTCAGGCAGCATCGAGGAGAGAGAAACAGAGTTAACGTTTCGGGTCGTACCCTTCGTCCAACACGTGGAATATTCCTCAAAAACACCGACACATTTTCACCTTGATCAGGTTGACACCAGTTTGCACCCTCAGTATTGCCTGAGCAGCTTTTGGACAAAAGATGTGGACGATAATGTACAGCAGAAAGTAATCCAATTAAGAGGTTCTGATGACAGCAGTTTCTCACTATCATCTGCCCTATCTCTTTTCCGATATTCGCTAGTCTGTCATACTCTCAGTACAGTAATAGTTCCCTTCTTACTCCTTAGAAAATGGATTCAGCTTCTCCACCATCTCTTGTATCATCCCATGTTTGAGTGCTGCATTTATTACTGCCACCCCACATCCCTTCTGTCTTATTTTATCGTTATTCAATCTTTTGTTAAACTTGAAATGTTAAGCTTCCAGTCGTGCCATAGCATCAGTCACGTCTCTGCCAACGCTATTATTTCAAATCACCGAGCCCAGAGAGCATTTGGACCTCTTACTTATCAATTTTGTTCACGTTATTTTGTGCAATAACAACAACAACTTGTATTTATATAGCGCCTTTAACATAGTAAAACGTCCCAAGGCGCTTCACAGGAGTATTAAGAGAGAAAACATTTGACACCGAGCCACATAAGGAGAAATTAGGGCAGGTGACCAAAAGCTTGGTCAAAGAGGTAGGTTTTAAGGAGCTTCATAAAGGAGGAAACAGAGGTAGCGAGTCGGAGAGGTTCAGGCAGGGAATTCCAGAGCTTAGGGCCTAGGCAACAGAAGGCACGGCCACCAATGGTTGAGCGATTATAATCAGGGATGCTCAAGAGGCCAGAATTAGAGGAGCGCAGATATCGCGGGGGGTTGTGGGGCTCAAGGAGATTACGGAGATAGGGAGGGGCGAGGCCATGGAGGGATTTGAAAACAAGGATGAGAATTTTGAAATCGAGGCACTGCTTAGCCGGGAGCCAATGTAGGTCAGCGAACACAGGTGTGATGGGTGAACAGGACTTGGTGCGAGTTTGGACACGGGCAGCCGAATTTTGGATCACCTCAAGGTTACGTAGGGTAGAATGTGGGATGCCAGCCAGGAGTGCGTTGGAATAGTCAAGTCTAGAGGTGACAAAGGCGTGGATGAGGGTTTCAGCAGCGGATGAGCTGAGGCAAGGGCAGAGACGGGCGATGTTACGGAGGTGGAAATAGGCGTTCTTAGTTATGCTGCGGATATGTGGTCGAAAGCTCGTTTCAGGGTCAGATATGACACCAAGTTTGTGAACAGTGTGGTTTAGCCTCAGACAGGTGTTAGGGAGAGCGATGGAGTCCGTGGCTAGGGAATGGAGTTTGTGGCAGGGACCGAAAACAATGGCTTCGGTCTTCCCAATATTTATTTGGAGACAATTTCTGCTCTGTCGGACAAGCAGTCAGACAATTTAGATACCGTGGAGGGGTTGAGAGAAGTGGTAGTGAGGTAGAAGTGGTAGTGAGGTAGAAGTGGCTGTCGTCAGCGTACATGTGGAAACTGATGCTGTGTTTTCGGATGATGTCGCCAAGGGGCAACATGTAGAGGAGAAATAGAAACATAGAAGATAGGAGCAGGAGTCGGCCGTTCGGCCCCTCAGGCCTGTTCCGCCATTTAATGAGATCATGGCTGATCATCCAAATTCAGTGCCCTGTCCCTGCTTTCTCCCCATATCCCTTGATCCCTTTAGCCTTAAGAAATATATCTAACTCCTTTTTGAATATATTTAATAAGTTGGCCTCAACTGTCTTCTGTGGTAAAGAATTCCACAGGTTCACCACTCTCTGGGTGAAGAAATTCCTCCTCATCTCAGTCCTAAATGGCTTACCCCTTATCCTTAGACTGTGACCCCTGGTTCTGGACTCCACCGCCATCGGGAACATCCTTCCTGCATGTAGTCTGTCTAGTCCTGTTAGAATTTTATAAGTTTCAATGAGGTCCCCTCTCATTCTTCTAAACTCTTGCGAATATAAGCCTAATCGACTCAATCTCTCGTCATACGTCATTCCTGCCATCCCAAGTATCAGTCTGGTGAATCTTCGCTGCACTCCCTCCATGGCAAGAACATGCTTCCTCAGATAAGGCGACCAAAACTGCACACAATACTCAAGGTGTGGTCTCACCAAGGCCCTGTACAACTGCAGCAGGACATCCTTGCTCCTGTACTCGAATCCTCTCGCTATGAAGGCCAACATACCATTTGCCTTCTTAACCGCCTGCTGCACCTGCATGCTTACCTTCAGCGACTGGTGCACAAGGACACCCAGGTCTCGTTGCACTTCCCCTTTTCCCAATCTATTGCCGTTCTTCTTGTTTTTGTCACCAAAGTGGATAACCTCGCATTTATCCACATTATACTGCATCTGCCATGCATCTGCCCTATCACCCTACCTGTCCAAATCATACTGGAGTTTCTCTGCATCCTCCTCACAGCACACACGCCCACCCAGCTTTGTGTCGTCTGCAAACTTGGGAGATATTACATCTAGTTCCCTCGTCTAGATCATTAATATATATTGTGAATAGCTGGGGTCCTAGCACCGATCCCCGAGGTACCCCACTAGTCACTGCCTGCCACTCGGAAAAAGACCCATTTATTCCAACTCTTTGCTTCCTGTCTGCCAACCAGTTCTCTATCCAAGTCAGTACCTTACCCCCACAATCCCATGTGCTTTAACTTTGCACGCCAATCTTTTATGCGGGACCTTGTCGAAAGCCTTCTGAAAGTCCAAATACACCACATCCACTGGTTCTCCTTTATCTATTCTACCAGTTACATCCTCAAAAAATTCCAGTAGATTAGTCAAGCATGATTTACCTTTTGTAAATCCATGTTGACTTTGTCCGATCCTGTCACTGTTTTCCAAGTGCTCTGCTATTACATCTTTTATAATGGACTCTAGCATTTTCCCCACTACCGATGTCAGGCTTACCGGTCTATAATTCCCCATTTTCTCTCTACCACCTTTTTAAAATAGTGGGGTTACATTAGCTACCCTCCAATCCATGGGAACTATTCCAGAGTCTATAGAATTTTGGAAGATGACCAGCAATACATCTACTATTTCTAGGGCCACTTCCTTAAGTACCCTAGGATGTAGATTATCAGGCCCTGGGGATTTATCTGCCTTCAATCCCGTCAATTTCCCGAACACCATTTCCCTACAAATGCTGATTTCATTCAATTCCTCCCTCTCATTAGACCCTATGTTCCCCAAAATCTCTGGAAGGTTATTTGTGTCCTCCTTTGCTTCTGTCTTCACAAAGGATGTATTTAATTGGTCAGCCATGTCTTTGTTCCCCATGATAAATTCCCCTGATTCTGACTGCAAGGGACCTACACTTGACTTCACCAATCTTTTTCTCTTCACACATCTATAGAAGCTTTTACAGTCAGTTTTTATGTTCCCTGCAAGCTTACTCTCATATTCTATTTCCCCCCTCTTAATTAATCCCTTTGTCCTCCTTTGCTGAATCCTAAACTGCTCCCAATCCTCAGTTTTGCTGCTTTTTCTGGCCAATTTATATGTCCTCTCCTTGGATCTTATGCTATCCCTAATTTCCCTCGTTAGCCACAGTTGAGTCACCTTTATTGTTTTATTTTTATGCCAAACAGTGATCAACAAATTCTGTAGTTCATCCATGCGGTCTTTAAATGTTTGCCATTGCCTATCCACCGTGAACCCTTTAAGTAACGTTCCTCAATCCATCCTAGCCAACTCGCGCCTCATACCATCGTAGTTTCCTTTATTTAAATTCAGGACCCTAGTCTCTGAGTCAACTACTTCACTCTCCATTTTAATGACGAATTCTATCCTATTATAATCGCTTCTCCCCAAGGGGCCTCGCACAACATTGCTAATTAATCCTTTCTCATTACATAATACCTAGTCTAAGATGGCCTGATCTCTAGTTGGTTCCTCGACATATTGGTCCAGGAAACCATCCCGTATACACTCTAGGAATTCCTCCTCCACAGTACTGTTACTAATTTGGTTAGCCCAATCTATATGTAGATTAAAGTCACCCATGATAACTGCTGTGCCCTTATTGCACGCGTCTCTAATTTCCCGTTTAATGCCATCCCCAACCTCAGCATTACTGTTTGGGGGTCTGTATACAACTCCCACTAACGTTTTCTGCCCCTTGGTATTTCTCAGCTCTACCCATACAGATTCCACATCATCAGAGCTAATATCCTTCCTTACTATTGTGTTAATCTCCTCTTTAACCAGCAATGCTACCCCACCTCCTTTTCCTTTTTGCCTGTCCTTCCTGAATATTGAATACCCCTGGATGTTGAATTCCTAGCCTTGGTCACCCTGGAGCCATGTCTCTGTAATTCCAATTACATCATATCCGTTTACATCTATTTGCGCAGCTAATTCATCCACCTTATTACAAATGCTCCTCGCATTAAGACACAAAGCCTTCAGGCTTGTTTTTTTAACACTCTTGGTCCTTTTAGAATTATTATTTACTGTAGCCCTGTTTGATTTACACCCTTGATTTCTCTGCCTTCCACTTTTGCTTTTATCCTTCCAGTCTTTTGTTTCTATCCTTGCTTCCCTTTCCTCTGTCTCCCTGCACAGTTTCCCAGCCCCCTGCCATTTTAGTTTAAACCCTCCCCAACAGCACGAGCAAACACTCCCCCCTAGGACATCGGTCCCGGTCCCGCCCAGGTGCAAACCGTCCAGTTTGTACTGGTCCCACCTCCCCCAGAACCGGTTCCAATGTCCCAGGAATTTGAATCCCTCCCCCTTGCACCATTCCTCTAGCCACGTATTCAGCTGAAATATCCTTCTATTTCTACTCTGACTAGCACGTGGCACTGGTAGCAATCCTGAGATTACTACCTTTGACGTCCTATTTCTTAATTTACCTCCTAACTCCCTATATTCAGCTTTTAGGACCTCATCCCGTTTTTTACCTATATCGTTGGTACCTATGTGCACCACGACAACTGGTTGTTCACCCTCCCCCTCCAGAGTGCCCTGCAGCCGCCCCGAGACATCCTTGACCCTTGCACCAGGGAGGCAACATACCAATAGGAGGGGGCCAAGGATAGATCCTTGGGGGACACCAGAGGTAACGATGCGGGAGCGGGAAGAGAAGCCGTTGCAGGTGATTCTCTGGCTACGATTAGATAGATAAGAATGGAACCAGGCGAGTGCAATAACACATGTACAACCCACATGTATCATCCCATGTTCTAGTGCTTCATTTATTACTGCCACCCCACCTCCCTTTTATCTTATCGCTTCGTGGTCTTTCTTTCAACTTCAAACTCGATAGGTCAGGCACCCACTTTGTCCAACTGGCAGAATATTCCTCAAAAACAGACACGTTTTGTCACCATTCTTACCAAGTTCATGTTGACGTTGGTTTGCTTCCTCACTGATCTGCAACTCTTGCACATCTCCTATCGGCTTCTCATCATGTCTCCGATTTTCACTTGGGGATTCTCAGGAGAAACAGAAGATCAACCAATGTTAATTTCTTACAAATAGTTGCCCGAGTCTGACATCCTTCTCTTTTCACAATCATAAAAATAGTTTCTAAAACCCTGAAATCTTTGTGCAGGCACATTCAAGAAAAAAAATCTTTCTAACTGATCTTGCAATCCGATATAACAACAGAAAGTGCTGGAAACACTCAGCAGGTCAGGCAGCATCGAGGAGAGAGAAACAGAGTTAACGTTTCGGGTCGTACCCTTCGTCCAACACGTGGAATATTCCTCAAAAACACCGACACATTTTCACCTTGATCAGGTTGACACCAGTTTGCACCCTCAGTATTGCCTGAGCAGCTTTTGGACAAAAGATGTGGACGATAATGTACAGCAGAAAGTAATCCAATTAAGAGGTTCTGATGACAGCAGTTTCTCACTATCATCTGCCCTATCTCTTTTCCGATATTCGCTAGTCTGTCATACTCTCAGTACAGTAATAGTTCCCTTCTTACTCCTTAGAAAATGGATTCAGCTTCTCCACCATCTCTTGTATCATCCCATGTTTGAGTGCTGCATTTATTACTGCCACCCCACATCCCTTCTGTCTTATTTTATCGTTATTCAATCTTTTGTTAAACTTGAAATGTTAAGCTTCCAGTCGTGCCATAGCATCAGTCACGTCTCTGCCAACGCTATTATTTCAAATCACCGAGCCCAGAGAGCATTTGGACCTCTTACTTATCAATTTTGTTCACGTTATTTTGTGCAATAACAACAACAACTTGTATTTATATAGCGCCTTTAACATAGTAAAACGTCCCAAGGCGCTTCACAGGAGTATTAAGAGAGAAAACATTTGACACCGAGCCACATAAGGAGAAATTAGGGCAGGTGACCAAAAGCTTGGTCAAAGAGGTAGGTTTTAAGGAGCTTCATAAAGGAGGAAACAGAGGTAGCGAGTCGGAGAGGTTCAGGCAGGGAATTCCAGAGCTTAGGGCCTAGGCAACAGAAGGCACGGCCACCAATGGTTGAGCGATTATAATCAGGGATGCTCAAGAGGCCAGAATTAGAGGAGCGCAGATATCGCGGGGGGTTGTGGGGCTCAAGGAGATTACGGAGATAGGGAGGGGCGAGGCCATGGAGGGATTTGAAAACAAGGATGAGAATTTTGAAATCGAGGCACTGCTTAGCCGGGAGCCAATGTAGGTCAGCGAACACAGGTGTGATGGGTGAACAGGACTTGGTGCGAGTTTGGACACGGGCAGCCGAATTTTGGATCACCTCAAGGTTACGTAGGGTAGAATGTGGGATGCCAGCCAGGAGTGCGTTGGAATAGTCAAGTCTAGAGGTGACAAAGGCGTGGATGAGGGTTTCAGCAGCGGATGAGCTGAGGCAAGGGCAGAGACGGGCGATGTTACGGAGGTGGAAATAGGCGTTCTTAGTTATGCTGCGGATATGTGGTCGAAAGCTCGTTTCAGGGTCAGATATGACACCAAGTTTGTGAACAGTGTGGTTTAGCCTCAGACAGGTGTTAGGGAGAGCGATGGAGTCCGTGGCTAGGGAATGGAGTTTGTGGCAGGGACCGAAAACAATGGCTTCGGTCTTCCCAATATTTATTTGGAGACAATTTCTGCTCTGTCGGACAAGCAGTCAGACAATTTAGATACCGTGGAGGGGTTGAGAGAAGTGGTAGTGAGGTAGAAGTGGTAGTGAGGTAGAAGTGGCTGTCGTCAGCGTACATGTGGAAACTGATGCTGTGTTTTCGGATGATGTCGCCAAGGGGCAACATGTAGAGGAGAAATAGAAACATAGAAGATAGGAGCAGGAGTCGGCCGTTCGGCCCCTCAGGCCTGTTCCGCCATTTAATGAGATCATGGCTGATCATCCAAATTCAGTGCCCTGTCCCTGCTTTCTCCCCATATCCCTTGATCCCTTTAGCCTTAAGAAATATATCTAACTCCTTTTTGAATATATTTAATAAGTTGGCCTCAACTGTCTTCTGTGGTAAAGAATTCCACAGGTTCACCACTCTCTGGGTGAAGAAATTCCTCCTCATCTCAGTCCTAAATGGCTTACCCCTTATCCTTAGACTGTGACCCCTGGTTCTGGACTCCACCGCCATCGGGAACATCCTTCCTGCATGTAGTCTGTCTAGTCCTGTTAGAATTTTATAAGTTTCAATGAGGTCCCCTCTCATTCTTCTAAACTCTTGCGAATATAAGCCTAATCGACTCAATCTCTCGTCATACGTCATTCCTGCCATCCCAAGTATCAGTCTGGTGAATCTTCGCTGCACTCCCTCCATGGCAAGAACATGCTTCCTCAGATAAGGCGACCAAAACTGCACACAATACTCAAGGTGTGGTCTCACCAAGGCCCTGTACAACTGCAGCAGGACATCCTTGCTCCTGTACTCGAATCCTCTCGCTATGAAGGCCAACATACCATTTGCCTTCTTAACCGCCTGCTGCACCTGCATGCTTACCTTCAGCGACTGGTGCACAAGGACACCCAGGTCTCGTTGCACTTCCCCTTTTCCCAATCTATTGCCGTTCTTCTTGTTTTTGTCACCAAAGTGGATAACCTCGCATTTATCCACATTATACTGCATCTGCCATGCATCTGCCCTATCACCCTACCTGTCCAAATCATACTGGAGTTTCTCTGCATCCTCCTCACAGCACACACGCCCACCCAGCTTTGTGTCGTCTGCAAACTTGGGAGATATTACATCTAGTTCCCTCGTCTAGATCATTAATATATATTGTGAATAGCTGGGGTCCTAGCACCGATCCCCGAGGTACCCCACTAGTCACTGCCTGCCACTCGGAAAAAGACCCATTTATTCCAACTCTTTGCTTCCTGTCTGCCAACCAGTTCTCTATCCAAGTCAGTACCTTACCCCCACAATCCCATGTGCTTTAACTTTGCACGCCAATCTTTTATGCGGGACCTTGTCGAAAGCCTTCTGAAAGTCCAAATACACCACATCCACTGGTTCTCCTTTATCTATTCTACCAGTTACATCCTCAAAAAATTCCAGTAGATTAGTCAAGCATGATTTACCTTTTGTAAATCCATGTTGACTTTGTCCGATCCTGTCACTGTTTTCCAAGTGCTCTGCTATTACATCTTTTATAATGGACTCTAGCATTTTCCCCACTACCGATGTCAGGCTTACCGGTCTATAATTCCCCATTTTCTCTCTACCACCTTTTTAAAATAGTGGGGTTACATTAGCTACCCTCCAATCCATGGGAACTATTCCAGAGTCTATAGAATTTTGGAAGATGACCAGCAATACATCTACTATTTCTAGGGCCACTTCCTTAAGTACCCTAGGATGTAGATTATCAGGCCCTGGGGATTTATCTGCCTTCAATCCCGTCAATTTCCCGAACACCATTTCCCTACAAATGCTGATTTCATTCAATTCCTCCCTCTCATTAGACCCTATGTTCCCCAAAATCTCTGGAAGGTTATTTGTGTCCTCCTTTGCTTCTGTCTTCACAAAGGATGTATTTAATTGGTCAGCCATGTCTTTGTTCCCCATGATAAATTCCCCTGATTCTGACTGCAAGGGACCTACACTTGACTTCACCAATCTTTTTCTCTTCACACATCTATAGAAGCTTTTACAGTCAGTTTTTATGTTCCCTGCAAGCTTACTCTCATATTCTATTTCCCCCCTCTTAATTAATCCCTTTGTCCTCCTTTGCTGAATCCTAAACTGCTCCCAATCCTCAGTTTTGCTGCTTTTTCTGGCCAATTTATATGTCCTCTCCTTGGATCTTATGCTATCCCTAATTTCCCTCGTTAGCCACAGTTGAGTCACCTTTATTGTTTTATTTTTATGCCAAACAGTGATCAACAAATTCTGTAGTTCATCCATGCGGTCTTTAAATGTTTGCCATTGCCTATCCACCGTGAACCCTTTAAGTAACGTTCCTCAATCCATCCTAGCCAACTCGCGCCTCATACCATCGTAGTTTCCTTTATTTAAATTCAGGACCCTAGTCTCTGAGTCAACTACTTCACTCTCCATTTTAATGACGAATTCTATCCTATTATAATCGCTTCTCCCCAAGGGGCCTCGCACAACATTGCTAATTAATCCTTTCTCATTACATAATACCTAGTCTAAGATGGCCTGATCTCTAGTTGGTTCCTCGACATATTGGTCCAGGAAACCATCCCGTATACACTCTAGGAATTCCTCCTCCACAGTACTGTTACTAATTTGGTTAGCCCAATCTATATGTAGATTAAAGTCACCCATGATAACTGCTGTGCCCTTATTGCACGCGTCTCTAATTTCCCGTTTAATGCCATCCCCAACCTCAGCATTACTGTTTGGGGGTCTGTATACAACTCCCACTAACGTTTTCTGCCCCTTGGTATTTCTCAGCTCTACCCATACAGATTCCACATCATCAGAGCTAATATCCTTCCTTACTATTGTGTTAATCTCCTCTTTAACCAGCAATGCTACCCCACCTCCTTTTCCTTTTTGCCTGTCCTTCCTGAATATTGAATACCCCTGGATGTTGAATTCCTAGCCTTGGTCACCCTGGAGCCATGTCTCTGTAATTCCAATTACATCATATCCGTTTACATCTATTTGCGCAGCTAATTCATCCACCTTATTACAAATGCTCCTCGCATTAAGACACAAAGCCTTCAGGCTTGTTTTTTTAACACTCTTGGTCCTTTTAGAATTATTATTTACTGTAGCCCTGTTTGATTTACACCCTTGATTTCTCTGCCTTCCACTTTTGCTTTTATCCTTCCAGTCTTTTGTTTCTATCCTTGCTTCCCTTTCCTCTGTCTCCCTGCACAGTTTCCCAGCCCCCTGCCATTTTAGTTTAAACCCTCCCCAACAGCACGAGCAAACACTCCCCCCTAGGACATCGGTCCCGGTCCCGCCCAGGTGCAAACCGTCCAGTTTGTACTGGTCCCACCTCCCCCAGAACCGGTTCCAATGTCCCAGGAATTTGAATCCCTCCCCCTTGCACCATTCCTCTAGCCACGTATTCAGCTGAAATATCCTTCTATTTCTACTCTGACTAGCACGTGGCACTGGTAGCAATCCTGAGATTACTACCTTTGACGTCCTATTTCTTAATTTACCTCCTAACTCCCTATATTCAGCTTTTAGGACCTCATCCCGTTTTTTACCTATATCGTTGGTACCTATGTGCACCACGACAACTGGTTGTTCACCCTCCCCCTCCAGAGTGCCCTGCAGCCGCCCCGAGACATCCTTGACCCTTGCACCAGGGAGGCAACATACCAATAGGAGGGGGCCAAGGATAGATCCTTGGGGGACACCAGAGGTAACGATGCGGGAGCGGGAAGAGAAGCCGTTGCAGGTGATTCTCTGGCTACGATTAGATAGATAAGAATGGAACCAGGCGAGTGCAATAACACATGTACAACCCACATGTATCATCCCATGTTCTAGTGCTTCATTTATTACTGCCACCCCACCTCCCTTTTATCTTATCGCTTCGTGGTCTTTCTTTCAACTTCAAACTCGATAGGTCAGGCACCCACTTTGTCCAACTGGCAGAATATTCCTCAAAAACAGACACGTTTTGTCACCATTCTTACCAAGTTCATGTTGACGTTGGTTTGCTTCCTCACTGATCTGCAACTCTTGCACATCTCCTATCGGCTTCTCATCATGTCTCCGATTTTCACTTGGGGATTCTCAGGAGAAACAGAAGATCAACCAATGTTAATTTCTTACAAATAGTTGCCCGAGTCTGACATCCTTCTCTTTTCACAATCATAAAAATAGTTTCTAAAACCCTGAAATCTTTGTGCAGGCACATTCAAGAAAAAAAATCTTTCTAACTGATCTTGCAATCCGATATAACAAC
>NW_028226775.1:0-25827 GCF_052327205.1 Somniosus microcephalus
GTGTGAGAAGAGGGAGAGAGAGCGTGAGAGAGAGCGTGAGAGAGTGCGTGTGAGAGAGAGAGAGTGCGTGAGAGAGAGCGTGAGAGAGAGCGTGAGAGAGAGCGTGTGAGGAGTGTGAGAGAGTGTGTGAGAGAGTGCGTGAGAGAGTGCGTGAGAGAGAGAGCGTGAGAGAGTGTGTGAGAGAGTGTGAGAGAGAGCGTGAGAGAGTGCGTGAGAGAGTGTGTGAGAGAGAGTGCGTGAGAGGAGTGCGTGAGAGAGAGCGTGAGAGAGTGCGTGAGAGAGTGTGTGAGAGAGTGCGTGAGAGAGAGCGTGAGAGAGTGCGTGAGAAGAGCGTGAGAGAGTGTGAGAGAGTGCGTGAGAGAGAGCGTGAGAGAGAGCGTGAGAGAGTGCGTGAGAGAGAGCGTGAGAGAGTGTGAGAGAGTGCGTGAGAGAGAGTGTGAGAGAGTGCGTGAGAGAGTGTGAGAGAGTGAGAGAGTGCGTGAGAGAGAGCGTGAGAGAGTGCGTGAGAGAGTGTGAGAGAGAGAGCGTGAGAGAGAGCGTGAGAGAGTGCGTGAGAGAGAGCGTGAGAGAGTGCGAGAGAGAGAGCGTGAGAGAGAGCGTGAGAGAGAGCGTGAGAGAGAGCGTGAGAGAGAGTGTGAGAGAGAGAGCGTGAGAGAGAGCGTGAGAGAGAGCTGAGAGAGTGCGTGAGAGAGTGTGAGAGAGTGTGAGAGAGAGCGTGAGAGAGTGTGAGAGAGTGTGAGAGTGAGAGTGCGTGAGAAAGTGCGTGAGAGAGAGCGTGAGAGAGAGCGTGAGAGAGTGCGTGAGAGAGTGCGTGAGAGAGAGCGTGAGAGAGAGCGTGAGAGAGAGCGTGAGAGAGTGTGAGAGAGTGTGAGAGAGTGCGTGAGAGAGAGCGTGAGAGAGTGCGTGAGAGAGAGCGTGAGAGAGAGCGTGAGAGAGAGAGTGTGAGAGAGCGTGAGAGAGTGTGTGAGAGAGAGCGTGAGAGAGAGCGTGAGAGAGTGCGTGAGAGAGTGTGAGAGAGTGCGTGAGAGAGTGTGTGAGAGAGAGTGTGAGAGAGCGTGAGAGAGTGTGAGAGAGTGTGAGAGAGTGCGTGAGAAAGTGCGTGAGAGAGAGCGTGAGAGAGAGCGTGAGAGAGTGTGAGAGAGAGTGCGTGAGAGAGAGCGTGAGAGAGAGCGTGAGAGAGTGTGAGAGAGAGTGCGTGAGAGAGAGTGTGAGAGAGAGCGTGAGAAAGTGCGTGAGAGAGAGCGTGAGAGAGAGCGTGAGAAAGTGCGTGAGAGAGTGCGTGAGAGAGTGCGTGAGAGAGTGCGTGAGAGAGTGAGAGAGAAAGTGTGAGAGAGAGCGTGAGAGAGAGCGTGAGAGAGAGCGTGAGAGAGTGCGTGAGAGAGAGCGTGAGAGAGTGCGTGAGAAAGTGCGTGAGAGAGTGCGTGAGAGAGTGCGTGAGAGAGTGCGTGAGAGAGAGCGTGAGAGAGTGCGTGAGAAAGTGCGTGAGAGAGAGCGTGAGAGAGTGCGTGAGAGAGAGCGTGAGAGAGAGCGTGAGAGAGAGAGTGTGAGAGAGAGTGTGAGAGAGTGCGTGAGAGAGTGTGAGAGAGTGTGAGAGAGTGTGAGAGTGAGAGTGTGAGAGAGTGCGTGAGAGAGTGCGTGAGAGAGTGCGTGAGAGAGTGCGTGAGAGAGTGCGTGAGAGAGTGCGTGAGAGAGTGTGTGAGAGAGAGCGTGAGAGAGTGCGTGAGAGAGTGTGTGAGAGTGAGAGAGAGCGTGAGAGAGAGCGTGAGAGAGAGCGTGGAGAGAGTGTGAGAGAGAGAGCGTGAGAGAGAGCGTGAGAGAGTCGTGAGAGAGTGTGAGAGAGAGAGTGCGTGAGAGAGTGCGTGAGAGAGTGTGAGAGAGAGTGTGAGAGAGAGTGAGAGAGAGAGTGTGAGAGAGAGCTGTGAGAGAGTGCGTGAGAGAGTGCGTGAGAGAGTGCGTGAGAGAGTGTGTGAGAGAGTGCGTGAGAGAGTGCGTGAGAGAGTGTGAGAGAGAGAGCGTGAGAGAGAGCGTGAGAGAGTGCGTGAGAGAGTGCGTGAGAGAGTGCGTGAGAGAGTGCGTTGAGAGAGTGCGTGAGAGAGAGTGTGAGAGAGAGCGTGAGAGAGTGTGAGAGAGCGTGAGAGAGCGTGAGAGAGAGCGTGAGAGAGAGCGTGAGAGAGTGCGTGAGAGAGTGCGTGAGAGAGTGCGTGAGAGAGAGCGTGAGAGAGTGCGTGAGAGAGAGCGTGAGAGAGTGCGTGAGAGAGTGCGTGAGAGTGTGTGAGAGAGTGAGTGTGAGAGAGTGCGTGAGAGAGAGCGTGAGAGAGAGCGTGAGAGAGTGCGTGAGAGAGAGCGTGAGAGAGTGCGTGAGAGAGAGCGTGAGAGAGAGCGTGAGAGAGAGTGTGAGAGAGTGCGTGAGAGAGAGCGTGAGAGAGTGCGTGAGAGAGAGCGTGAGAGAGAGTGTGAGAGAGTGTGTGAGAGAGTGAGTGAGAGAGTGCGTGAGAGAGTGCGTGAGAGAGAGAGCGTGAGAGAGAGGTGAGAGTGCGTGAGAGAGTGCGTGAGAGAGTGAGTGAGAGAGTGCGTGAGAGAGTGCGTGAGAGAGAGCGTGAGAGAGAGCGTGAGAGAGTGCGTGAGAGAGAGCGTGAGAGAGTGCGTGAGAGAGAGTGTGAGAGAGTGTGTGAGAGAGTGTGAGAGAGAGCGTGAGAGAGAGCGTGAGAGAGTGCGTGAGAGAGAGCGTGAGAGAGTGCGTGAGAGAGAGCGTGAGAGAGAGCGTGAGAGAGAGTGTGAGAGAGTGCGTGAGAGAGAGCGTGAGAGAGTGAGTGAGAGAGTGCGTGAGAGGAGAGTGTGAGAGAGTGTGTGAGAGAGTGCGTGAGAGAGTGCGTGAGAGAGTGCGTGAGAGAGAGCGTGAGAGAGCGTGAGAGTGCGTGAGAGAGTGCGTGAGAGAGTGCGTGAGAGAGTGCGTGAGAGAGAGCGTGAGAGAGAGCGTGAGAGAGTGCGTGAGAGAGAGCGTGAGAGAGTGCGTGAGAGAGTGCGTGAGAGAGTGCGTGAGAGAGAGTGTGAGAGAGAGCGTGAGAGAGAGCGTGAGAGAGAGCGTGAGAGAGAGCGTGAGAGAGTGCGTGAGAGAGTGCGTGAGAGAGAGTGTGAGAGAGCTGTGTAGAGAGTGTGAGAGAGAGCGTGAGAGAGAGCGTGAGAGAGAGTGTGAGAGAGAGTGCGTGAGAGAGAGCGTGAGAGAGTGCGTGAGAGAGAGCGTGAGAGAGAGCGTGTGAGAGAGAGCGTGAGAGAGTGCGTGAGAGAGAGCGTGAGAGAGTGCGTGAGAGAGAGCGTGAGAGAGAGCGTGAGAGAGTGCGTGAGAGAGAGCGTGAGAGAGAGTGCGTGAGAGAGTGCGTGAGAGAGTGTGAGAGAGTGTGAGAGAGAGAGCGTGAGAGAGAGGTGAGAGAGAGGTGAGAGAGTGCGTGAGAAGAGAGCGTGAGAGAGTGCGTGAGAGAGAGCGTGAGAGAGAGTGCGTGAGTGCGTGAGAGAGTGCGTGAGAGAGAGCGTGAGAGAGAGTGTGAGAGAGAGCGTGAGAGAGAGCGTGAGAGAGAGAGCGTGAGAGAGAGCGTGAGAGAGAGCGTGAGAGAGTGCGTGAGAAAGTGCGTGAGAGAGAGTGTGAGAGAGAGCGTGAGAGAGAGTGAGAGAGTGTGTGAGAGAGAGCGTGAGAGAGAGCGTGAGAGAGAGCGTGAGAGAGAGAGCGTGAGAGAGAGTGAGAGAGAGCGAGAGAGAGTGCGTGAGAGAGTGCGTGAGAGAGTGCGTGAGAGAGTGTGAGAGAGAGTGTGTGAGAGAGAGCGTGAGAGAGAGCGTGAGAGAGTGCGTGAGAGAGAGCATGAGAGAGAGTGTGAGAGAGAGCGTGAGAGAGAGTGTGAGAGAGTGTGAGAGAGTGCGTGAGAGAGAGCGTGAGACAGTGCGTGAGAGAGAGCGTGAGAGAGAGTGAGAGAGTGCGTGAGAGAGTGCGTGAGAGAGTGTGTGAGAGAGTGCGTGAGACAGTGCGTGAGAGAGAGCGTGAGAGAGAGTGTGAGAGAGAGCGTGAGACAGTGCGTGAGAGAGAGCGTGAGAGAGAGTGTGAGAGAGAGTGTGAGAGAGTGTGAGAGAGTGCGTGAGAGAGAGCGTGAGACAGTGCGTGAGAGAGTGCGTGAGAGAGTGTGTGAGAGAGTGTGTGAGAGAGAGTGCGTGAGAGAGTGTGTGAGAGAGTGCGTGAGACAGTGCGTGAGAGAGTGCGTGAGAGAGTGTGAGAGAGTGTGAGAGAGAGTGTGTGAGAGAGTGTGTGAGAGAGTGCGTGAGAAAGTGCGTGAGAAAGTGCGTGAGAGAGAGCGTGAGATAGTGTGTGAGAGAGTGTGAGAGAGAGTGTGAGAGAGAGTGTGAGAGAGAGTGTGAGAGAGTGTGTGAGAGAGTGCGTGAGAGAGTGCGTGAGAAAGTGCGTGAGAGAGAGCGTGAGATAGTGTGTGAGAGAGTGTGAGAGAGAGTGTGAGAGAGAGTGTGAGAGAGAGTGTGAGAGAGTGTGTGAGAGAGAGCGTGAGAGAGTGTGTGAGAGAGTGTGTGAGAGAGTGCGTGAGAGAGTGCGTGAGAGAGTGCGTGAGAGAGTGTGAGAGAGTGTGAGAGAGAGTGCGTGAGAGAGTGCGTGAGAGAGTGCGTGAGAGAGTGTGAGAGAGTGTGAGAGAGAGTGTGAGAGAGAGTGTGAGAGAGAGTGTGAGAGAGTGCGTGAGAGAGTGCGAGAGAGAGTGCGTGAGAGAGTGTGAGAGAGTGTGTGAGAGAGTGTGTGAGAGAGTGCGTGAGAGAGTGCGTGAGAAAGTGCGTGAGAGAGAGCGTGAGATAGTGTGTGAGAGAGTGTGAGAGAGAGTGTGAGAGAGAGTGTGAGAGAGAGTGTGAGAGAGTGCGTGAGAGAGTGCGTGAGAGAGTGCGTGAGAGAGTGTGAGAGAGAGTGTGAGAGAGTGCGTGAGAGAGAGTGTGAGAGAGAGTGCGTGAGAGAGAGCGTGAGAGAGAGCGTGAGAGAGAGCGTGAGAGAGTGCGTGAGAGAGAGCGTGAGAGAGAGCGTGAGAGAGAGTGTGAGAGAGTGCGTGAGAGAGAGCGTGAGAGAGAGCGTGAGAGAGTGCGTGAGAGAGAGCGTGAGAGAGAGCGTGAGAGAGAGCGTGAGAGAGTGCGTGAGAGAGCGTGAGAGAGAGCGTGTGAGAGAGAGCGTGAGAGAGTGCGTGAGAGAGTGCGTGAGAGAGCGTGAGAGAGAGCGTGTGAGAGAGAGCGTGAGAGAGTGCGTGAGAGAGTGTGAGAGAGAGAGCGTGAGAGAGAGCGTGAGAGAGAGCGTGAGAGAGAGCGTGAGAGAGTGTGAGAGAGAGAGCGTGAGAGAGAGCGTGAGAGAGAGCGTGAGAGAGAGCGTGAGAGAGTGTGAGAGAGAGAGCGTGAGAGAGAGCGTGAGAGAGAGCATGAGAGAGTGCGTGAGAGAGTGTGAGAGAGTGTGAGAGAGAGCGTGAGAGAGTGTGAGAGAGTGTGAGAGAGTGCGTGAGAAAGTGCGTGAGAGAGAGCGTGAGAGAGAGCGTGAGAGAGTGCGTGAGAGAGTGCGTGAGAGAGAGTGTGAGAGAGAGCGTGAGAGAGAGCGTGAGAGAGTGTGAGAGAGTGTGAGAGAGTGCGTGAGAGAGTGCGTGAGAGAGTGCGTGAGAGAGTGCGTGAGAAAGTGCGTGAGAGAGAGCGTGAGAGAGTGCGTGAGAGAGAGCGTGAGAGAGTGCGTGAGAAAGTGCGTGAGAGAGAGCGTGAGAGAGTGCGTGAGAGAGAGCGTGAGAGAGTGAGAGAGAAAGTGCGTGAGAGAGAGCGTGAGAGAGTGCGTGAGAGAGAGCGTGAGAGAGAGCGTGAGAGAGAGAGTGTGAGAGAGAGTGTGTGAGAGAGTGTGAGAGAGTGCGTGAGAGAGTGCGTGAGAGAGTGCGTGAGAGAGTGCGTGAGAGAGTGTGAGAGAGAGAGCGTGAGAGAGTGCGTGAGAGAGTGTGTGAGAGAGTGCGTGAGAGAGTGCGTGAGAGAGTGCGAGAGAGAGAGCGTGAGAGAGAGAGCGTGAGAGAGTGTGAGAGAGTGTGAGAGAGAGTGCGTGAGAGAGTGCGTGAGAGAGTGTGAGAGAGAGTGTGTGAGAGAGTGTGAGAGAGTGCGTGAGAGAGTGCGTGAGAGAGTGCGTGAGAGAGTGTGAGAGAGTGCGTGAGAGAGTGCGTGAGAGAGTGTGTGAGAGAGTGCGTGAGAGAGTGCGTGAGAGAGTGTGAGAGAGAGAGCGTGAGAGAGAGCGTGAGAGAGTGCGTGAGAGAGAGCGTGAGAGAGTGCGTGAGAGAGTGCGTGAGAGAGTGCGTGAGAGAGAGTGTGAGAGAGAGCGTGAGAGAGAGCGTGAGAGAGAGCGTGAGAGAGAGCGTGAGAGAGTGCGTGAGAGAGTGTGTGAGAGAGTGCGTGAGAGAGTGCGTGAGAGAGTGCGTGAGAGAGTGCGTGAGAGAGAGCGTGAGAGAGTGCGTGAGAGAGAGCGTGAGAGAGTGCGTGAGAGAGAGTGTGAGAGAGTGTGTGAGAGAGTGTGAGAGAGAGCGTGAGAGAGAGCGTGAGAGAGAGCGTGAGAGAGTGCGTGAGAGAGAGCGTGAGAGAGTGCGTGAGAGAGAGCGTGAGAGAGAGCGTGAGAGAGAGTGTGAGAGAGTGCGTGAGAGAGAGCGTGAGAGAGTGCGTGAGAGAGAGCGTGAGAGAGAGCGTGAGAGAGTGTGTGAGAGAGTGCGTGAGAGAGTGCGTGAGAGAGTGCGTGAGAGAGAGCGTGAGAGAGAGCGTGAGAGTGCGTGAGAGAGTGCGTGAGAGAGTGCGTGAGAGAGTGCGTGAGAGAGTGCGTGAGAGAGTGCGTGAGAGAGAGCGTGAGAGAGTGCGTGAGAGAGAGCGTGAGAGAGTGCGTGAGAGAGAGTGTGAGAGAGTGTGTGAGAGAGTGTGAGAGAGAGCGTGAGAGAGAGCGTGAGAGAGAGCGTGAGAGAGTGCGTGAGAGAGAGCGTGAGAGAGTGCGTGAGAGAGAGCGTGAGAGAGAGCGTGAGAGAGAGTGTGAGAGAGTGCGTGAGAGAGAGCGTGAGAGAGTGCGTGAGATAGAGCGTGAGAGAGAGTGTGAGAGAGTGCGTGAGAGAGTGCGTGAGAGAGTGCGTGAGAGAGAGCGTGAGAGAGAGCGTGAGAGTGCGTGAGAGAGTGCGTGAGAGAGTGCGTGAGAGAGTGCGTGAGAGAGAGCGTGAGAGAGAGCGTGAGAGAGTGCGTGAGAGAGAGCGTGAGAGAGTGCGTGAGAGAGTGCGTGAGAGAGTGCGTGAGAGAGAGTGTGAGAGAGAGCGTGAGAGAGAGCGTGAGAGAGAGCGTGAGAGAGAGCGTGAGAGAGTGCGTGAGAGAGTGCGTGAGAGAGAGTGTGAGAGAGTGTGTGAGAGAGTGTGAGAGAGAGCGTGAGAGAGAGCGTGAGAGAGAGTGTGAGAGAGTGCGTGAGAGAGAGCGTGAGAGAGTGCGTGAGAGAGAGCGTGAGAGAGAGCGTGAGAGAGAGCGTGAGAGAGTGCGTGAGAGAGAGCGTGAGAGAGTGCGTGAGAGAGAGCGTGAGAGAGAGCGTGAGAGAGTGCGTGAGAGAGAGCGTGAGAGAGAGTGCGTGAGAGAGTGCGTGAGAGAGTGTGAGAGAGTGTGAGAGAGAGAGCGTGAGAGAGAGCGTGAGAGAGAGCGTGAGAGAGTGCGTGAGAGAGAGCGTGAGAGAGTGCGTGAGAGAGAGCGTGAGAGAGAGTGCGTGAGAGAGTGCGTGAGAGAGTGCGTGAGAGAGAGCGTGAGAGAGAGTGTGAGAGAGAGCGTGAGAGAGAGCGTGAGAGAGAGAGCGTGAGAGAGAGCGTGAGAGAGAGCGTGAGAGAGTGCGTGAGAAAGTGCGTGAGAGAGAGTGTGAGAGAGAGCGTGAGAGAGAGTGAGAGAGTGTGTGAGAGAGAGCGTGAGAGAGAGCGTGAGAGAGAGCGTGAGAGAGAGAGCGTGAGAGAGAGTGAGAGAGAGCGAGAGAGAGTGCGTGAGAGAGTGCGTGAGAGAGTGCGTGAGAGAGTGTGAGAGAGAGTGTGTGAGAGAGAGCGTGAGAGAGAGCGTGAGAGAGTGCGTGAGAGAGAGCATGAGAGAGAGTGTGAGAGAGAGCGTGAGAGAGAGTGTGAGAGAGTGTGAGAGAGTGCGTGAGAGAGAGCGTGAGACAGTGCGTGAGAGAGAGCGTGAGAGAGAGTGAGAGAGTGCGTGAGAGAGTGCGTGAGAGAGTGTGTGAGAGAGTGCGTGAGACAGTGCGTGAGAGAGAGCGTGAGAGAGAGTGTGAGAGAGAGCGTGAGACAGTGCGTGAGAGAGAGCGTGAGAGAGAGTGTGAGAGAGAGTGTGAGAGAGTGTGAGAGAGTGCGTGAGAGAGAGCGTGAGACAGTGCGTGAGAGAGTGCGTGAGAGAGTGTGTGAGAGAGTGTGTGAGAGAGAGTGCGTGAGAGAGTGTGTGAGAGAGTGCGTGAGACAGTGCGTGAGAGAGTGCGTGAGAGAGTGTGAGAGAGTGTGTGAGAGAGTGTGTGAGAGAGTGCGTGAGAGAGTGCGTGAGAAAGTGCGTGAGAGAGAGCGTGAGATAGTGTGTGAGAGAGTGTGAGAGAGAGTGTGAGAGAGAGTGTGAGAGAGAGTGTGAGAGAGTGCGTGAGAGAGTGCGTGAGAGAGTGCGTGAGAGAGTGTGAGAGAGAGTGTGAGAGAGTGCGTGAGAGAGAGTGTGAGAGAGAGTGCGTGAGAGAGAGCGTGAGAGAGAGCGTGAGAGAGTGCGTGAGAGAGAGCGTGAGAGAGAGCGTGAGAGAGAGTGTGAGAGAGTGCGTGAGAGAGAGCGTGAGAGAGAGCGTGAGAGAGTGCGTGAGAGAGAGCGTGAGAGAGAGCGTGAGAGAGAGCGTGAGAGAGTGCGTGAGAGAGCGTGAGAGAGAGCGTGTGAGAGTGCGTGAGAGAGTGTGAGAGAGAGAGCGTGAGAGTGAGCGTGAGAGAGTGCGTGAGAGAGTGCGTGAGAGAGTGTGTGAGAGAGTGCGAGAGAGAGAGCGTGAGAGAGTGCGTGAGAGAGTGTGAGAGAGAGCGTGAGAGAGAGCGTGAGAGAGAGCGTGAGAGTGCGTGAGAGAGTGCGTGAGAGAGAGCGTGAGAGAGTGCGTGAGAGAGAGCGTGAGAGAGAGCGTGAGAGAGTGCGTGAGAGAGCGTGAGTGAGTGCGTGAGAGAGTGCGTGAGAGAGTGCGTGAGAGAGTGCGTGAGAGAGAGCGTGAGAGAGTGCGTGAGAGAGTGTGAGAGAGTGCGTGAGAGAGTGCGTGAGAGAGAGCGTGAGAGAGTGCGTGAGAGAGTGCGTGAGAGAGTGCGTGAGAGAGAGCGTGAGAGAGTGCGTGAGAGAGAGCGTGAGAGAGTGCGTGAGAGAGCGTGAGAGAGTGCGTGAGAGAGTGCGTGAGAGAGAGCGTGAGAGAGTGCGTGAGAGAGAGCGTGAGAGAGTGCGTGAGAGAGTGCGTGAGAGAGAGCGTGAGAGAGTGCGTGAGAGAGAGTGTGAGAGAGTGCGTGAGAGAGTGTGAGAGAGAGTGCGTGAGAGAGTGCGTGAGAGAGAGTGTGAGAGAGAGCGTGAGAGAGAGCGTGAGAGAGAGCGTGAGAGAGAGCGTGAGAGAGTGCGTGAGAGAGTGCGTGAGAGAGCGTGAGAGAGTGCGTGAGAGAGTGCGTGAGAGAGAGCGTGAGAGAGTGCGTGAGAGAGAGCGTGAGAGAGTGCGTGAGAGAGTGCGTGAGAGAGAGCGTGAGAGAGTGCGTGAGAGAGAGTGTGAGAGAGTGCGTGAGAGAGAGCGTGAGAGAGAGCGTGAGAGAGTGCGTGAGAGAGCGTGAGAGAGTGCGTGAGAGAGTGCGTGAGAGAGAGCGTGAGAGAGTGCGTGAGAGAGAGCGTGAGAGAGTGCGTGAGAGAGTGCGTGAGAGAGAGCGTGAGAGAGTGCGTGAGAGAGAGTGTGAGAGAGTGCGTGAGAGAGTGCGTGAGAGAGTGCGTGAGAGAGAGCGTGAGAGAGTGCGTGAGAGAGTGCGTGAGAGAGAGCGTGAGAGAGAGCGTGAGAGAGTGCGTGAGAGAGCGTGAGAGAGTGCGTGAGAGAGAGCGTGAGAGAGAGCGTGAGAGAGTGTGAGAGAGAGCGTGAGAGAGTGCGTGAGAGAGTGCGTGAGAGTGCGTGAGAGAGTGCGTGAGAGAGTGCGTGAGAGAGTGCGAGAGAGAGCGTGAGAGAGTGCGTGAGAGAGCGTGAGAGAGTGCGTGAGAGAGTGCGTGAGAGAGAGCGTGAGAGAGTGCGTGAGAGAGAGCGTGAGAGAGTGCGTGAGAGAGTGCGTGAGAGAGAGCGTGAGAGAGTGCGTGAGAGAGAGCGTGAGAGAGTGCGTGAGAGAGTGCGTGAGAGAGAGCGTGAGAGAGTGCGTGAGAGAGTGCGTGAGAGAGTGCGTGAGAGAGAGCGTGAGAGAGAGCGTGAGAGAGTGCGTGAGAGAGCGTGAGAGAGTGCGTGAGAGAGAGCGTGAGAGAGAGCGTGAGAGAGTGTGAGAGAGAGCGTGAGAGAGTGCGTGAGAGAGTGCGTGAGAGTGCGTGAGAGAGTGCGTGAGAGAGTGCGTGAGAGAGTGCGAGAGAGAGCGTGAGAGAGTGCGTGAGAGAGAGCGTGAGAGAGAGAGCGTGAGAGAGAGTGAGAGAGAGCGAGAGAGAGTGCGTGAGAGAGTGCGTGAGAGAGTGCGTGAGAGAGAGTGTGAGAGAGTGTGTCAGAGAGTGTGAGAGAGAGCGTGAGAGAGAGCGTGAGAGAGAGTGTGAGAGAGTGCGTGAGAGAGAGCGTGAGAGAGTGCGTGAGAGAGAGCGTGAGAGAGAGCGTGAGAGAGAGCGTGAGAGAGTGCGTGAGAGAGAGCGTGAGAGAGTGCGTGAGAGAGAGCGTGAGAGAGAGCGTGAGAGAGTGCGTGAGAGAGAGCGTGAGAGAGAGTGCGTGAGAGAGTGCGTGAGAGAGTGTGAGAGAGTGTGAGAGAGAGAGCGTGAGAGAGAGCGTGAGAGAGAGCGTGAGAGAGTGCGTGAGAGAGAGCGTGAGAGAGTGCGTGAGAGAGAGCGTGAGAGAGAGTGCGTGAGAGAGTGCGTGAGAGAGTGCGTGAGAGAGAGCGTGAGAGAGAGTGTGAGAGAGAGCGTGAGAGAGAGCGTGAGAGAGAGAGCGTGAGAGAGAGCGTGAGAGAGAGCGTGAGAGAGTGCGTGAGAAAGTGCGTGAGAGAGAGTGTGAGAGAGAGCGTGAGAGAGAGTGAGAGAGTGTGTGAGAGAGAGCGTGAGAGAGAGCGTGAGAGAGAGCGTGAGAGAGAGAGCGTGAGAGAGAGTGAGAGAGAGCGAGAGAGAGTGCGTGAGAGAGTGCGTGAGAGAGTGCGTGAGAGAGTGTGAGAGAGAGTGTGTGAGAGAGAGCGTGAGAGAGAGCGTGAGAGAGTGCGTGAGAGAGAGCATGAGAGAGAGTGTGAGAGAGAGCGTGAGAGAGAGTGTGAGAGAGTGTGAGAGAGTGCGTGAGAGAGAGCGTGAGACAGTGCGTGAGAGAGAGCGTGAGAGAGAGTGAGAGAGTGCGTGAGAGAGTGCGTGAGAGAGTGTGTGAGAGAGTGCGTGAGACAGTGCGTGAGAGAGAGCGTGAGAGAGAGTGTGAGAGAGAGCGTGAGACAGTGCGTGAGAGAGAGCGTGAGAGAGAGTGTGAGAGAGAGTGTGAGAGAGTGTGAGAGAGTGCGTGAGAGAGAGCGTGAGACAGTGCGTGAGAGAGTGCGTGAGAGAGTGTGTGAGAGAGTGTGTGAGAGAGAGTGCGTGAGAGAGTGTGTGAGAGAGTGCGTGAGACAGTGCGTGAGAGAGTGCGTGAGAGAGTGTGAGAGAGTGTGAGAGAGAGTGTGTGAGAGAGTGTGTGAGAGAGTGCGTGAGAAAGTGCGTGAGAAAGTGCGTGAGAGAGAGCGTGAGATAGTGCGTGAGAGAGTGTGAGAGAGAGTGTGAGAGAGAGTGTGAGAGAGAGTGTGAGAGAGTGTGTGAGAGAGTGCGTGAGAGAGTGCGTGAGAAAGTGCGTGAGAGAGAGCGTGAGATAGTGTGTGAGAGAGTGTGAGAGAGAGTGTGAGAGAGAGTGTGAGAGAGAGTGTGAGAGAGTGTGTGAGAGAGAGCGTGAGAGAGTGTGTGAGAGAGTGTGTGAGAGAGTGCGTGAGAGAGTGCGTGAGAGAGTGCGTGAGAGAGTGTGAGAGAGAGTGCGTGAGAGAGTGCGTGAGAGAGTGTGAGAGAGAGTGCGTGAGAGAGTGTGAGAGAGTGTGTGAGAGAGTGTGTGAGAGAGTGCGTGAGAGAGTGCGTGAGAAAGTGCGTGAGAGAGAGCGTGAGATAGTGTGTGAGAGAGTGTGAGAGAGAGTGTGAGAGAGTGCGTGAGAGAGTGCGTGAGAGAGAGCGTGAGAGAGAGCGTGAGAGAGTGCGTGAGAGAGTGTGCGTGAGAGAGAGTGTGAGAGAGAGCGTGAGAGAGTGCGTGAGAGAGTGCGTGAGAGAGAGCGTGAGAGAGAGCGTGAGAGAGTGCGTGAGAGAGTGTGCGTGAGAGAGTGCGTGAGAGAGAGCGTGAGAGAGAGCGTGAGAGAGAGTGCGTGAGAGAGAGCGTGAGAGAGAGCGTGAGAGAGAGCGTGAGAGAGTGCGTGAGAGAGAGCGTGAGAGAGAGCGTGAGAGAGAGTGTGAGAGAGTGCGTGAGAGAGAGCGTGAGAGAGAGCGTGAGAGAGTGCGTGAGAGAGAGCGTGAGAGAGAGCGTGAGAGAGAGCGTGAGAGAGTGCGTGAGAGAGCGTGAGAGAGAGCGTGTGAGAGTGCGTGAGAGTGTGAGAGAGAGAGCGTGAGAGAGAGCGTGAGAGAGAGCGTGAGAGAGAGCGTGAGAGAGTGTGAGAGAGAGAGCGTGAGAGAGAGCGTGAGAGAGAGCGTGAGAGAGAGCGTGAGAGAGAGCGTGAGAGAGTGTGAGAGAGAGAGCGTGAGAGAGAGCGTGAGAGAGAGCATGAGAGAGTGCGTGAGAGAGTGTGAGAGAGTGTGAGAGAGAGCGTGAGAGAGTGTGAGAGAGTGTGAGAGAGTGCGTGAGAAAGTGCGTGAGAGAGAGCGTGAGAGAGAGCGTGAGAGAGTGCGTGAGAGAGTGCGTGAGAGAGAGTGTGAGAGAGAGCGTGAGAGAGAGCGTGAGAGAGTGTGAGAGAGTGTGAGAGAGTGCGTGAGAGAGTGCGTGAGAGAGTGCGTGAGAGAGTGCGTGAGAAAGTGCGTGAGAGAGAGCGTGAGAGAGTGCGTGAGAGAGAGCGTGAGAGAGTGCGTGAGAAAGTGCGTGAGAGAGAGCGTGAGAGAGTGCGTGAGAGAGAGCGTGAGAGAGTGAGAGAGAAAGTGCGTGAGAGAGAGCGTGAGAGAGTGCGTGAGAGAGAGCGTGAGAGAGAGCGTGAGAGAGAGAGTGTGAGAGAGAGTGTGTGAGAGAGTGTGAGAGAGTGCGTGAGAGAGTGCGTGAGAGAGTGCGTGAGAGAGTGCGTGAGAGAGTGTGAGAGAGAGAGCGTGAGAGAGTGCGTGAGAGAGTGTGTGAGAGAGTGCGTGAGAGAGTGCGTGAGAGAGTGCGAGAGAGAGAGCGTGAGAGAGAGCGTGAGAGAGTGTGAGAGAGTGTGAGAGAGAGTGCGTGAGAGAGTGCGTGAGAGAGTGTGAGAGAGAGTGTGTGAGAGAGTGTGAGAGAGTGCGTGAGAGAGTGCGTGAGAGAGTGCGTGAGAGAGTGTGAGAGAGTGCGTGAGAGAGTGCGTGAGAGAGTGTGTGAGAGAGTGCGTGAGAGAGTGCGTGAGAGAGTGTGAGAGAGAGAGCGTGAGAGAGAGCGTGAGAGAGTGCGTGAGAGAGAGCGTGAGAGAGTGCGTGAGAGAGTGCGTGAGAGAGTGCGTGAGAGAGAGTGTGAGAGAGAGCGTGAGAGAGAGCGTGAGAGAGAGCGTGAGAGAGTGCGTGAGAGAGTGTGTGAGAGAGTGCGTGAGAGAGTGCGTGAGAGAGTGCGTGAGAGAGTGCGTGAGAGAGAGCGTGAGAGAGTGCGTGAGAGAGAGCGTGAGAGAGTGCGTGAGAGAGAGTGTGAGAGAGTGTGTGAGAGAGTGTGAGAGAGAGCGTGAGAGAGAGCGTGAGAGAGAGCGTGAGAGAGTGCGTGAGAGAGAGCGTGAGAGAGTGCGTGAGAGAGAGCGTGAGAGAGAGCGTGAGAGAGAGTGTGAGAGAGTGCGTGAGAGAGAGCGTGAGAGAGTGCGTGAGAGAGAGCGTGAGAGAGAGTGTGAGAGAGTGTGTGAGAGAGTGCGTGAGAGAGTGCGTGAGAGAGAGCGTGAGAGAGTGCGTGAGAGAGAGCGTGAGAGAGTGTGTGAGAGAGAGCGTGAGAGAGAGCGTGAGAGTGCGTGAGAGAGTGCGTGAGAGAGTGCGTGAGAGAGTGCGTGAGAGAGTGCGTGAGAGAGAGCGTGAGAGAGTGCGTGAGAGAGAGCGTGAGAGAGTGCGTGAGAGAGAGTGTGAGAGAGTGTGTGAGAGAGTGTGAGAGAGAGCGTGAGAGAGAGCGTGAGAGAGTGCGTGAGAGAGAGCGTGAGAGAGTGCGTGAGAGAGAGTGTGAGAGAGTGTGTGAGAGAGTGTGAGAGAGCGTGAGAGAGTGCGTGAGAGAGAGCGTGAGAGAGTGCGTGAGAGAGAGTGTGAGAGAGTGTGTGAGAGAGTGTGAGAGAGAGCGTGAGAGAGAGCGTGAGAGAGAGCGTGAGAGAGTGCGTGAGAGAGAGCGTGAGAGAGTGCGTGAGAGAGAGCGTGAGAGAGAGCGTGAGAGAGAGTGTGAGAGAGTGCGTGAGAGAGAGCGTGAGAGAGTGCGTGAGATAGAGCGTGAGAGAGAGTGTGAGAGAGTGCGTGAGAGAGTGCGTGAGAGAGTGCGTGAGAGAGAGCGTGAGAGAGAGCGTGAGAGTGCGTGAGAGAGTGCGTGAGAGAGTGCGTGAGAGAGTGCGTGAGAGAGAGCGTGAGAGAGAGCGTGAGAGAGTGCGTGAGAGAGAGCGTGAGAGAGTGCGTGAGAGAGTGCGTGAGAGAGTGCGTGAGAGAGAGCGTGAGAGAGAGCGTGAGAGAGAGCGTGAGAGAGAGCGTGAGAGAGAGCGTGAGAGAGTGCGTGAGAGAGTGCGTGAGAGAGAGTGTGAGAGAGTGTGTGAGAGAGTGTGAGAGAGAGCGTGAGAGAGAGCGTGAGAGAGAGTGTGAGAGAGTGCGTGAGAGAGAGCGTGAGAGAGTGCGTGAGAGAGAGCGTGAGAGAGAGCGTGAGAGAGAGCGTGAGAGAGTGCGTGAGAGAGAGCGTGAGAGAGTGCGTGAGAGAGAGCGTGAGAGAGAGCGTGAGAGAGTGCGTGAGAGAGAGCGTGAGAGAGAGCGCGTGAGAGAGTGCGTGAGAGAGTGTGAGAGAGTGTGAGAGAGAGAGCGTGAGAGAGAGCGTGAGAGAGTGCGTGAGAGAGAGCGTGAGAGAGTGCGTGAGAGAGAGCGTGAGAGAGAGTGCGTGAGAGAGTGCGTGAGAGAGTGCGTGAGAGAGAGCGTGAGAGAGAGTGTGAGAGAGAGCGTGAGAGAGAGCGTGAGAGAGAGAGCGTGAGAGAGAGCGTGAGAGAGAGCGTGAGAGAGTGCGTGAGAAAGTGCGTGAGAGAGAGTGTGAGAGAGAGCGTGAGAGAGAGTGAGAGAGTGTGTGAGAGAGAGCGTGAGAGAGAGCGTGAGAGAGAGAGCGTGAGAGAGAGTGAGAGAGAGCGAGAGAGAGTGCGTGAGAGAGTGCGTGAGAGAGTGCGTGAGAGAGTGTGAGAGAGAGTGTGTGAGAGAGAGCGTGAGAGAGAGCGTGAGAGAGTGCGTGAGAGAGAGCATGAGAGAGAGTGTGAGAGAGAGCGTGAGAGAGAGTGTGAGAGAGTGTGAGAGAGTGCGTGAGAGAGAGCGTGAGACAGTGCGTGAGAGAGAGCGTGAGAGAGAGTGAGAGAGTGCGTGAGAGAGTGCGTGAGAGAGTGTGTGAGAGAGTGCGTGAGACAGTGCGTGAGAGAGAGCGTGAGAGAGAGTGTGAGAGAGAGCGTGAGACAGTGCGTGAGAGAGAGCGTGAGAGAGAGTGTGAGAGAGAGTGTGAGAGAGTGTGAGAGAGTGCGTGAGAGAGAGCGTGAGACAGTGCGTGAGAGAGTGTGTGAGAGAGTGTGTGAGAGAGAGTGCGTGAGAGAGTGTGTGAGAGAGTGCGTGAGACAGTGCGTGAGAGAGTGCGTGAGAGAGTGTGAGAGAGTGTGTGAGAGAGTGTGTGAGAGAGTGCGTGAGAGAGTGCGTGAGAAAGTGCGTGAGAGAGAGCGTGAGATAGTGTGTGAGAGAGTGTGAGAGAGAGTGTGAGAGAGAGTGTGAGAGAGAGTGTGAGAGAGTGCGTGAGAGAGTGCGTGAGAGAGTGCGTGAGAGAGTGTGAGAGAGAGTGTGAGAGAGTGCGTGAGAGAGAGTGTGAGAGAGAGTGCGTGAGAGAGAGCGTGAGAGAGAGCGTGAGAGAGAGCGTGAGAGAGTGCGTGAGAGAGAGCGTGAGAGAGAGCGTGAGAGAGAGTGTGAGAGAGTGCGTGAGAGAGAGCGTGAGAGAGAGCGTGAGAGAGTGCGTGAGAGAGAGCGTGAGAGAGAGCGTGAGAGAGAGCGTGAGAGAGCGCGTGAGAGAGCGTGAGAGAGAGCGTGTGAGAGTGCGTGAGAGAGTGTGAGAGAGAGAGCGTGAGAGTGAGCGTGAGAGAGTGCGTGAGAGAGTGCGTGAGAGAGTGTGTGAGAGAGTGCGAGAGAGAGAGCGTGAGAGAGTGCGTGAGAGAGCGTGAGAGAGAGCGTGAGAGAGAGCGTGAGAGAGAGCGTGAGAGTGCGTGAGAGAGTGCGTGAGAGAGAGCGTGAGAGAGTGCGTGAGAGAGAGCGTGAGAGAGAGCGTGAGAGAGCGCGTGAGAGAGCGTGAGTGAGTGCGTGAGAGAGTGCGTGAGAGAGTGCGTGAGAGAGTGCGTGAGAGAGAGCGTGAGAGAGTGCGTGAGAGAGTGTGAGAGAGTGCGTGAGAGAGTGCGTGAGAGAGAGCGTGAGAGAGTGCGTGAGAGAGTGCGTGAGAGAGAGCGTGAGAGAGTGCGTGAGAGAGTGCGTGAGAGAGAGCGTGAGAGAGTGCGTGAGAGAGCGTGAGAGAGTGCGTGAGAGAGTGCGTGAGAGAGAGCGTGAGAGAGTGCGTGAGAGAGAGCGTGAGAGAGTGCGTGAGAGAGTGCGTGAGAGAGAGCGTGAGAGAGTGCGTGAGAGAGAGTGTGAGAGAGTGCGTGAGAGAGTGTGAGAGAGAGTGCGTGAGAGAGTGCGTGAGAGAGAGTGTGAGAGAGAGCGTGAGAGAGAGCGTGAGAGAGAGCGTGAGAGAGAGCGTGAGAGAGTGCGTGAGAGAGTGCGTGAGAGAGCGTGAGAGAGTGCGTGAGAGAGTGCGTGAGAGAGAGCGTGAGAGAGTGCGTGAGAGAGAGCGTGAGAGAGTGCGTGAGAGAGTGCGTGAGAGAGAGCGTGAGAGAGTGCGTGAGAGAGAGTGTGAGAGAGTGCGTGAGAGAGAGCGTGAGAGAGAGCGTGAGAGAGTGCGTGAGAGAGAGCGTGAGAGAGTGCGTGAGAGAGTGCGTGAGAGAGAGCGTGAGAGAGTGCGTGAGAGAGAGCGTGAGAGAGTGCGTGAGAGAGTGCGTGAGAGAGAGCGTGAGAGAGTGCGTGAGAGAGTGTGAGAGAGTGCGTGAGAGAGTGCGTGAGAGAGTGCGTGAGAGAGAGCGTGAGAGAGTGCGTGAGAGAGTGCGTGAGAGAGAGCGTGAGAGAGAGCGTGAGAGAGTGCGTGAGAGAGCGTGAGAGAGTGCGTGAGAGAGAGCGTGAGAGAGAGCGTGAGAGAGTGTGAGAGAGAGCGTGAGAGAGTGCGTGAGAGAGTGCGTGAGAGTGCGTGAGAGAGTGCGTGAGAGAGTGCGTGAGAGAGTGCGAGAGAGAGCGTGAGAGAGTGCTGAGAGAGCGTGAGAGAGTGCGTGAGAGAGTGCGTGAGAGAGAGCGTGAGAGAGTGCGTGAGAGAGAGCGTGAGAGAGTGCGTGAGAGAGTGCGTGAGAGAGAGCGTGAGAGAGTGCGTGAGAGAGAGCGTGAGAGAGTGCGTGAGAGAGTGCGTGAGAGAGTGCGTGAGAGAGAGCGTGAGAGAGTGCGTGAGAGAGTGCGTGAGAGAGTGCGTGAGAGAGAGCGTGAGAGAGAGCGTGAGAGAGTGCGTGAGAGAGCGTGAGAGAGTGCGTGAGAGAGAGCGTGAGAGAGAGCGTGAGAGAGTGTGAGAGAGAGCGGAGAGAGTGCGTGAGAGAGTGCGTGAGAGTGCGTGAGAGAGTGCGTGAGAGAGTGCGAGAGAGAGCGTGAGAGAGTGCGTGAGAGAGAGCGTGAGAGAGAGCGTGAGAGAGTGCGTGAGAGAGAGCGTGAGAGAGAGCGTGAGAGAGAGCGTGAGAGAGAGCGTGAGAGAGTGCGTGAGAGAGTGTGAGAGAGAGCGTGTGAGAGTGCGTGAGAGAGTCGTGAGAGAGAGCGTGAGAGAGAGCGTGAGAGAGTGCGTGAGAGAGTGCGTGAGAGAGAGTGCGTGAGAGAGAGCGTGAGAGAGTGCGTGAGAGAGTGCGTGAGAGAGAGCGTGAGAGAGTGCGTGAGAGAGTGTGAGAGAGAGCGTGAGAGAGAGCGTGAGAGAGAGCGTGAGAGTGCGTGAGAGAGTGCGTGAGAGAGAGCGTGAGAGAGTGCGTGAGAGAGCGTGAGAGAGAGCGTGAGAGAGTGCGTGAGAGAGCGTGAGAGAGTGCGTGAGAGAGAGCGTGAGAGAGAGCGTGGAGAGAGTGCGTGAGAGAGTGCGTGAGAGAGAGCGTGAGAGAGAGCGTGAGAGAGTGCGTGAGAGAGCGTGAGAGAGTGCGTGAGAGAGAGCGTGAGAGAGAGCGAGAGAGAGCGTGAGAGAGTGCGTGAGAGAGGTGAGAGAGTGCGTGAGAGAGAGCGTGAGAGAGTGCGTGAGAGAGTGCGTGAGAGAGTGCGTGAGAGAGAGCGTGAGAGAGAGCGTGAGAGAGTGCGTGAGAGAGTGCGTGAGAGAGTGCGTGAGAGAGAGCGTGAGAGAGAGTGCGTGAGAGAGAGCGTGAGAGAGTGCGTGAGAGAGAGCGTGAGAGAGTGCGTGAGAGAGTGCGTGAGAGAGAGCGTGAGAGAGAGTGCGTGAGAGAGTGCGTGAGAGAGTGCGTGAGAGAGTGTGTGAGAGAGTGTGAGAGAGAGCGTGAGAGAGAGCTGTGAGAGAGAGCGTGAGAGAGAGTGCGTGAGAGAGAGTGCGTGAGAGAGAGCGTGAGAGAGAGCGTGAGAGAGTGTGAGAGAGAGTGTGAGAGAGGTGCGTGAGAGAGTGCGTGAGAGAGTGCGTGAGAGAGTGCGTGAGAGAGAGCGTGAGAGAGTGCGTGAGAGAGAGTGCGTGAGAGAGTGCGTGAGAGAGAGTGAGTGTGAGAGAGTGCGTGAGAGAGAGCGTGAGAGAGTGTGAGAGAGAGTGTGAGAGAGAGTGTGAGAGAGTGCGTGAGAGAGTGCGTGAGAGAGAGCGTGAGAGAGTGCGTGAGAGAGTGCGTGAGAGAGAGTGTGAGGGAGTGCGTGAGAGAGAGTGTGAGAGAGAGTGTGAGAGAGAGTGTGAGAGAGAGAGCGTGAGAGAGAGCGTGAGAGAGAGCGTGAGAGAGTGCGTGAGAGAGTGCGTGAGAGAGAGCGTGAGAGAGCGTGAGAGAGAGCGTGAGAGAGTGCGTGAGAGAGTGCGTGAGAGAGAGCGTGAGAGAGTGTGTGAGAGAGCGTGAGAGAGTGTGTGAGAGAGTGTGAGAGAGAGCGTGAGAGAGTGCGTGAGTGAGAGAGTGGAGAGAGTGCGTGAGAGAGTGCGTGAGAGAGAGCGTGAGAGAGTGTGTGAGAGAGTGCGTGAGAGAGAGCGTGAGAGAGTGCGTGAGAGAGTGCGTGAGAGAGAGCGAGAGAGCGTGAGAGAGTGCGTGAGAGAGTGTGAGAGAGAGAGCGTGAGAGAGAGAGCGTGAGAGAGAGCGTGAGAGAGATGCGTGAGAGAGAGCGTGAGAGAGTGTCGAGAGAGAGTGTGAGAGAGAGAGCGTGAGAGAGTGCGTGAGAGAGTGTCGTGAGAGAGAGCGTGAGAGAGTGTGAGAGAGCGTGAGAGAGAGCTGTGAGAGAGAGAGCGTGAGAGAGTGCGTGAGAGAGAGCGTGAGAGAGAGAGCGTGAGAGAGTGTGTGAGAGAGTGCTGAGAGAGAGCGTGAGAGAGTGCGTGAGAGAGTGCGTGAGAGAGAGCGTGAGAGAGAGCGTGAGAGAGTGCGTGAGAGAGAGCGTGAGAGAGTGCGTGAGAGAGTGCGTGAGAGAGAGCGTGAGAGAGCGTGAGAGAGAGCTGTGAGAGAGAGCGTGAGAGAGAGCGTGAGAGAGTGCGTGAGAGAGTGCGTGAGAGTGCGTGAGAGAGTGCGTGAGAGAGTGTGAGAGAGTGCGTGAGAGAGAGCGTGAGCGAGTGCGTGAGAGAGAGCGTGAGAGAGTGCGTGAGAGAGAGCGTGAGAGAGAGTGCGTGAGAGAGTGCGTGAGAGAGAGCGTGAGAGAGAGCGTGAGAGATTGCGTGAGAGAGAGCGTGAGAGAGAGCGTGAGAGAGAGCGTGAGAGAGAGTGTGAGAGAGTGCGTGAGAGAGTGTGAGAGAGAGTGCGTGAGAGAGAGCGTGAGAGAGAGCGTGAGGGAGAGCGTGAGATGAGAGTGCGTGAGAGAGAGCGTGAGAGAGAGTGTGAGAGAGAGCGTGAGAGATTGCGTGAGAGAGTGCGTGAGAGAGAGCGTGAGAGAGTGCGTGAGAGAGAGTGTGAGAGAGTGCGTGAGAGAGTGCGTGAGAGAGAGCGTGAGAGAGTGCGTGAGAGAGAGTGTGAGAGAGTGCGTGAGAGAGTGCGTGAGAGAGAGCGTGAGAGAGTGCGTGAGAGAGAGCGTGAGAGAGAGCGTGAGAGAGTGCGTGAGAGAGTGCGTGAGAGAGAGGTGAGAGAGTGTGTGAGAGAGAGCGTGAGAGAGAGCGTGAGAGAGTGCGTGAGAGAGTGCGTGAGAGAGGCGTGAGAGAGAGCGTGAGAGAGAGCGTGAGAGAGAGCGTGAGAGAGTGTGTGAGAGAGTGTGAGAGAGAGTGCGTGAGAGAGTGCGTGAGAGAGTGCGTGAGAGAGAGCGTGAGAGAGTGTGTGAGAGAGAGCGTGAGAGAGAGAGCGTGAGAGAGTGTGTGAGAGAGTGTGAGAGAGAGTGCGTGAGAGAGTGCGTGAGAGAGTGCGTGAGAGAGAGCGTGAGAGAGTGCGTGAGACAGTGCGTGAGAGAGAGCGTGAGAGAGAGTGAGAGAGAGCGTGAGAGAGTGCGTGAGAGAGTGCGTGAGAGAGAGCGTGAGAGTGAGTGCGTGAGAGAGTGTGAGAGAGAGAGCGTGAGAGAGAGTGCGTGAGAGAGTGTGTGAGAGAGTGTGTGAGAGAGAGCGTGAGAGAGAGCGTGAGAGAGTGTGCGTGAGAGAGTGCGTGAGAGAGTGTGTGAGAGAGAGCGTGAGAGAGTGCGTGAGAAAGTGCGTGAGAGAGAGCGTGAGAGAGTCGTGTGAGAGAGAGCGTGAGAGAGTGCGTGAGAGAGAGTGCGTGAGAGAGTGCGTGAGAGAGAGCGTGAGAGAGAGTGTGTGAGAGAGAGCGTGAGAGAGAGCGTGAGAGAGTGCGTGAGAGAGAGCGTGAGAGAGTGCGTGAGAGAGAGTGCGTGAGAGAGTGCGTGAGAGAGAGCGTGAGAGAGAGCGTGAGAGAGAGTGTGAGAGAGTGTGAGAGAGTGCGTGAGAGAGAGCGTGAGAGTGCGTGAGAGAGAGCGTGAGAGAGAGCGTGAGAGAGCGTGAGAGAGTGCGTGAGAGAGATTGTGAGAGTGCGTGAGAGAGAGCGTGAGAGAGAGTGTGAGAGAGCGTGAGAGAGAGTGTGAGAGAGTGTGAGAGAGTGCGTGAGAGAGAGCGTGAGAGAGAGCGTGAGATGAGAGCGTGAGGAGTGCGTGAGAGAGAGTGTGAGAGAGTGCGTGAGAGAGAGCGTGAGAGAGAGCGTGAGAGAGAGCGTGAGAGAGTGCGTGAGAGAGCGTGAGAGAGTGCGTGAGAGAGAGTGCGTGAGAGAGTGCGTGAGAGAGTGCGTGAGAGAGTGTGAGAGAGTGCGTGAGAGAGAGTGTGAGAGAGTGCGTGAGAGAGCGTGAGAGAGTGCGTGAAGAGAGAGTGAGAGAGTGCGTGAGAGAGAGCGTGAGAGAGGTGGGCGTGAGGGAGAGAGCGTGAGAGAGAGTGTGAGAGAGTGCGTGAGAGAGAGCGTGAGAGAGTGCGTGAGAGAGCGTGAGAGAGTGCGGAGAGAGAGTGTGAGAGAGTGCGTGAGAGAGAGCGTGAGAGAGTGCGTGAGAGAGTGCGTGAGAGAGAGCGTGAGAGAGTGCGTGAGAGAGAGCGTGAGAGAGTGCGTGAGAGAGAGTGTGAGAGAGTGCGTGAGAGAGAGCGTGAGAGAGTGCGTGAGAGAGAGCGTGAGAGAGGTGTGCGAGAGTGCGTGAGAGAGAGCGTGAGAGAGTGCGTGAGAGAGCGTGAGAGAGTGCGTGAGAGAGAGTGTGAGAGAGTGCGTGAGAGAGAGCGTGAGAGAGTGCGTGAGAGAGAGCGTGAGAGAGAGCGTGAGAGAGTGCGTGAGAGAGCGTGAGAGAGTGCGTGAGAGAGTGCGTGAGAGGAGATGCGTGAGAGAGTGCGTGAGAGAGAGCGTGAGAGAGTGCGTGAGAGAGTGCGTGAGTGAGTGCGTGAGAGAGTGCGTGAGAGAGTGCGTGAGAGAGTGCGAGAGAGAGCGTGAGAGAGTGCGTGAGAGAGAGCGTGAGAGAGAGCGAGAGAGAGTGTCGAGAGAGAGCGTGAGAGGAGTGCGTGAGAGAGTGCGTGAGAGTGCGTGAGAGAGTGCGTGAGAGAGTGCGTGAGAGAGTGCGAGAGAGAGAGTGAGAGTGGTGAGAGAGCGTGAGAGAGAGCGTGAGAGAGTGCGTGAGAGAGAGCGTGAGAGAGAGCGTGAGAGAGGGCGTGAGAGAGTGCGTGAGAGAGGTGAGAGAGAGCGTGTGAGAGTGCGTGAGAGAGTGTGAGAGAGAGGCGTGAGAGAGAGCGTGAGAGAGTGCGTGAGAGAGTGCGTGAGAGAGTGCGTGAGGAGAGAGCGTGAGAGAGTGTGTGAGAGAGTGCGAGAGAGAGAGCGTGAGAGAGTGCGTGAGAGAGTGTGAGAGAGAGCGTGAGAGAGAGCGTGAGAGAGAGCATGAGAGTGCGTGAGAGAGTGCGTGAGAGAGAGCGTGAGAGAGTGCGTGAGAGAGAGCGTGAGAGAGAGCGTGAGAGAGTGCGTGAGAGAGCGTGAGTGAGTGCGTGAGAGAGTGCGTGAGAGAGTGCGTGAGAGAGTGCGTGAGAGAGTGCGTGAGAGAGAGCGGAGAGAGAGGCGGTGAGAGAGTGCGTGAGAGAGCGTGAGAGAGTGCGTGAGAGAGAGCGTGAGAGAGAGCGTGAGAGAGAGCGTGAGAGAGAGTGCGTGAGAGAGCGTGAGAGAGTGCGTGAGAGAGAGCGTGAGAGAGTGGTGAGAGAGTGCGTGAGAGAGTGCGTGAGAGAGAGCGTGAGAGAGAGCGTGAGAGAGTGCGTGAGAGAGTGGCGTGAGAGAGTGCGTGAGAGAGAGCGTGAGAGAGAGTGCGTGAGAGAGAGCGTGAGAGAGTGCGTGAGAGAGAGCGTGAGAGAGTGCGGAGAGAGTGCGTGAGAGAGAGCGTGAGAGAGAGTGCGTGAGAGAGTGCGTGAGAGAGTGCGTGAGAGAGTGTGTGAGAGAGTGTGAGAGAGAGAGTGAGAGAGAGCGTGAGAGAGAGCGTGAGAGAGAGTGCGTGAGAGAGAGTGCGTGAGAGAGAGCGTGAGAGAGAGTGTGAGAGAGTGTGAGAGAGAGTGTGAGAGAGTGCGTGAGAGAGTGCGTGAGAGAGTGCGTGAGAGAGTGCGTGAGAGAGAGCGTGAGAGAGTGCGTGAGAGAGTGCGTGAGAGAGTGCGTGAGAGAGAGTGCGTGAGAGAGAGAGTGAGAGAGTGTGAGAGAGTGAGAGAGAGAGTGTGAGAGAGTGCGTGAGAGAGTGCGTGGAGAGAGAGCGTGAGAGAGTGCGTGAGAGAGTGCGTGAGAGAGAGTGTGAGGGAGTGTGCGTGAGAGAGTGTGAGAGAGAGTGGAGAGAGAGTGTGAGAGAGAGAGCGTGAGAGAGAGCGTGAGAGAGCGTGCAGAGAGTGCGTGAGAGAGTGCGTGAGAGAGTGCGTGAGAGAGAGGAGAGAGCGTGAGAGAGTGTGTGAGAGAGTGCGTGAGAGAGAGCGTGAGAGAGTGTTGTGAGAGAGTGTGAGAGAGTGCGTGAGAGAGTGGTGAGAGAGTGCGTGAGAGAGTGCGTGAGAGAGAGCGTGAGAGAGTGTGTGAGAGAGTGCGTGAGAGAGCGTGAGAGAGTGCGTGAGAGAGTGCGTGAGAGAGAGCGTGAGAGAGTGCGTGAGAGAGAAGCTGTGAGAGAGAGAGAGCGTGAGAGAGAGGTGAGAGAGAGCGTGAGAGAGAGCGTGTGAGAGAGAGCGTGAGAGAGGAGAGAGAGCGTGAGAGAGGTGAGAGAGTGTGAGAGAGAGAGCGTGAGAGAGTGCGTGAGAGTGCGTGAGAGAGAGCGTGAGAGAGTGTGAGAGGTGTGAGAGTGTGAGAGAGAGGTGAGAGAGTGCGTGAGAGAGTGCGTGAGAGAGTGCGTGAGAGAGAGCGTGAGAGAGAGTGCGTGAGAGAGAGCGTGAGAGAGTGCGTGAGAGAGTGAGAGAGAGAGCGTGAGAGAGAGCGTGAGAGAGAGCGTGAGAGAGAGCGTGAGGAGAGTGCGTGAGAGAGTGCGTGAGAGTGCGTGAGAGAGTGCGTGAGAGAGGTGTGAGAGAGTGCGTGAGAGAGAGCGTGAGAGAGTGCGTGAGAGAGAGCGTGAGAGAGTGCGTGAGAGAGAGCGTGAGAGAGAGTGCGTGAGAGAGTGCGTGAGAGAGAGCGTGAGAGAGAGCGTGAGAGATTGCGTGAGAGAGAGCGTGAGAGGAGAGCGTGAGAGAGAGCGTGAGAGAGAGTGTGAGAGAGTGCGTGAGAGAGTGTGAGAGAGTGCGTGAGAGAGTGCGTGAGAGAGAGCGTGAGAGAGAGCGTGAGAGAGAGCGTGAGAGAGTGCGTGAGAGAGCGAGAGCTGAGCGTGAGAGAGTGCGTGAGAGAGAGTGTGAGAGAGTGCGTGAGAGAGTGCGTGAGAGAGAGCGTGAGAGAGTGCGTGAGAGAGAGTGCGTGAGAGAGGTGCGGAGAGAGTGCGTGAGAGAGAGCGTGAGAGAGTGCGTGAGAGAGAGCGTGAGAGAGTGCTGTGAGAGAGTGCGTGAGAGAGTGTTGAGAGAGAGCGTGAGAGAGTGTGTGAGAGAGAGCGTGAGAGAGAGCGTGAGAGAGTGCGTGATGAGAGAGCGTGAGAGAGAGCGTGAGAGAGAGCGTGAGAGAGGTGTGTGAGAGAGTGTGAGAGAGAGTGCGTGAGAGAGTGCGTGAGAGAGTGCGTGAGAGAGAGCGTGAGAGAGTGTGTGAGAGAGAGCGTGAGAGAGAGAGCGTGAGAGAGTGTGTGAGAGAGTGTGAGAGAGAGTGCGTGAGAGAGTGCGTGAGAGAGTGCGTGAGAGAGAGCGTGAGAGAGTGCGTGAGACAGTGCGTGTGAGAGAGCGTGAGAGAGAGTGAGAGAGAGCGTGAGAGAGTGCGTGAGAGAGTGCGTGAGAGAGAGCGTGAGAGAGAGTGCGTGAGAGAGTGTGAGAGAGAGAGCGTGAGAGAGAGTGCGTGAGAGAGTGTGTGAGAGAGTGTGTGAGAGAGTGTGAGAGAGAGCGTGAGAGAGTGTGCGTGAGAGAGTGCGTGAGTGTGAGAGAGAGCGTGA